>NC_047105.1:59339426-59639426 GCF_902500255.1 Thalassophryne amazonica | reverse complement strand
CCCCACTGCTGGGTAGTCCATTAAAGTAAATGTAAATGTTATTAAGAAATGATCAGACAGAAGGGGGTTTTCAGGGAATACTGTTAAGTCTTCAATTTCCATACCATAAGTCAGAACAAGATCTAAGGTATGATTAAAGTGGTGGGTGGACTCATTTACATTTTGAGCAAAGCCAATCGAGTCTAACAATAGATTAAATGCAGTGTTGAGGCTGTCATTCTCAGCATCTGTGTGGATGTTAAAATCGCCCACTATAATTATCTGAGCTAAGCACAAAGTCAGACAAAAGGTCCGAAAATTCACAGAGAAACTCACAGTAACGACCAGGTGGACGATAGATAACAACAAATAAAACTGGTTTTTGGGACTTCCAATTTGGATGGACAAGACTAAGAGTCAAGCTTTCAAATGAATTAAAGCTCTGTCTGGGTCTTTGATTAATTAATAAGCTGGAGTGGAAGATTGCTGCTAATCCTCCTCCTCGACCCGTGCTACGAGCATTCTGACAGTTAGTGTGACTCGGCGGTGTTGACTCATTTAAACTATCATATTCATCCTGCTGTAACCAGGTTTCTGTAAGGCAGAATAAATCAATATGTTGATCAATTATTATATAATTTACTAACAGGGACTTAGAAGAGAGACCTAATATTTAATAAACCACTTTTAACTGTTTTAGTCTGTGGTGCAGTTGAAGGTGCTATATTATTTTTTCTTTTTGAATTTTTATGCTTAAATAGATTTTTACTGGTTATTGGTGGTCTGGGAGCAGGCACCGTCTCTACGGGGATGGGGTATTGGGGGGATGGCAGGGGGAAAGAAGCTGCAGAGAGGTGTATAAGACTACAGACTATAGTCACAATTTGGAGGGTTTAAAATTGGCCAGATTTTTAGAGATGAGAGCTGCTCCATCCAAAGTGGGATGGATGCCGTCTCTCCTAACAAGACCAGGTTTTCCCCAGGAGCTTTGCCAATTATCTATGAAGCCCACCTCATTTTTCGGACAGTGATGTGGGGAAATGACTGAAATTGCTGAAAAAAGGTTAGAAAATGATTTATTGTGTCAATCTGTATTCTGTAAGTAATGACTTCAGTTTTACTGCCTGAATGCTCACAATTCAGTTAGAAGTCTCAAATTCACAAGTCTCAATTTATCCCTTTTTAATTAACCTCTGGTTTTTTCTTCACATTAGGTTTTCCATCCTGAGATATTCAGTAAGTGCAAATTCATAGAATGCAAATATTTTTTCTTTCTTTGGTGGGTCACATGACACTCTCTTTGACATTATATATTCTACTAACATGCCCCGCGCCAGAAAAAAAATGGGTGCCCCCTCCAAAAAAAAAAGTGCGCACCGGAGGGGACGTGCCTCTGAGCGTGCATAATGAATTGGGTGCGCTCCTAGAAAGCTCGTGTATTTAGGCTACACTGTTGTAAGAGACTGACTGAGTAAGAGTAAAGAGTGATGACAGTAATTTTTTAATTATTATTTTAACGTATAGACCCTCGGTCAAGTGATCTCCTGCATACCACAAAACCAAACCAACAACTGATCTGAGAAATGACACGAGACAGTAGATTAACCCCACATACAGCCCTCCATCACAAGCGCAAACACAGCGCAATTGGGCATGACAGTCACACAACGGGTCAAAGATAAACCTTTCATGTATATATACAGTGGTCCCTCGTTTATCGCGGGAGTTACGCTCTAAAAATAGCCCGCAATAGGCGAAATCCGTGAAGTAGACAGCGTTATTTTTTTACAATTATTATAGATGTTTTAAGGCTGTAAAACCCCTCACTACACACTTGATACACTTTTCTCAAACAGGCATTAACGTTTTCTCACTTTTCTCTCGTGTGTAAACACTCTCAAAGTTCAAACCTTAGAAAAATAAGACCAACCTGTTTTCAGGCCCAAACATTTGTTTGAGAAATAAAAATAGAACGTTTTCCTATAAATAATTATGATGGCTTTTAGAACTAACGAATTTAATTTTAACGATCAACCTACCAGGTTGGACACATAAGAAATTATTAATAGTGACTGACCAGTATTTCATCATTCCTCTGATCGCGCCACTTCATCGTGGCGCCGCTCCCCTGAAGGCCTCGCTGCAGGTGTCTTTTTCCGAGTGAAGAACACAGTTATGGGTAGTTGTTGGCGCTCTTTTTTTCTTCTGGGCGAGAAGATTCTTCTAAACAGACGCAGAACACAATGCGCGTACTCTCCCTTTGTGGTGCCGCAACAGGTGTCCCGTCATCTCGACAGAACACCGGGCTGCTTGATGAGGACGCAGAGCACAATGCGCTGTAAAAAAAAAAAAACATGCAAAATTGGACTAAAAACAAAATCTGCGAAACTGCGAGGCGCTATATTTTCCAGTATTTCTTTTTCTTTTTTTTTAATTTTTATTTTTGATAACTCACATCCGATGGGGCAAGGTTGATGACGTGAGGGGGTGTCGCCCCCAAACGCCCCCTCGTGGCACCGGGTCCGTCTACTAATATAAGAATATACACAAATTATATTAATTTCTCTCTGATATACTGAATATTCCAGTCTAGTATTTTCAAATTTCTTTCAACTTGGTCCAGAAATTATTGAATAATCTTACTTTCACCCTGGCTGGTGTGGCTGTTTCATCTTATTTGTATTATTTAATATTTTCATGGAAAAGCGCAGCGTAAAAGCGGCGCTGCAGGTGGGTTAAGAGCAGAGTTTAATATTAATATCTTTAATATAATGCAAGCGAGCAAAGCTCTTACTTTCACCCCTGATTATTATGTGATGGTCTAGTTGTTAAGCGTTGATTTCATTTGATCGTTTATTTAGTCCCCATGGGGGCAGTTCAGGTGCTGTCAGCAGTAAAAATTGCATTCATAAAACCACATCATACAAGTTCATAAAAACACAGCAGAATAAATATACAAAACAAAAACCAAGAAAAATAAGGTGCAAGTCAGTGTAGATGTAAGTACAACAGTGAGTCCTTAGGTGTTATTTAGGAGAGCAATGGCTGTGGGAATAAAAGAGTTTTTTAGTCTGTTGGTTCTGCATCTGGGCATTACCAGGCGTCTGCCCGAGGGCAGAAACTTAAATTGTGAGTGCACAGGGTGTGCCGAATCTGCCATAATTTTCTTGGCTTTTGACACAATCCTTGTTTTAAAAAGGTCCATGATGTCCGTGCACTGAGTTCCCATAATTTTACCACATTCCTTGACAATATTACAAAGACGGTTGCGATTCTTAAGGTTCAGTAAGTTCAGCCAACACAGGAAGGAAAAGGTTAACAGACTCCACAAAGCAACTGTAAAACATTTTCATGAAGACACCATCTACGTTGTAATTCCTAAGTTTTCGCAGAAAGTGCATTCTTTGATGCGCCTTACTGCACACTGCATTAACCTGCAATTCAAAAGATAATTTATTGTCAATTTGGGTACCCAGATACTTATAATTCTCAACATCTATGGGCTTCCCATCAGTGGACATTTGATTCAGAACAGGTGGTGTTTTCCTGAAATCAATGTGCATTTCTTTAGTTTTGTCCACATTTATATATAGAGAGGATGAATGGCACCACTCTAAAAAGTCCAGCAAGACCAAGCTATGGTCTGTGGAGTCATCACCGTGCAGAAGGGACAGGATAACTGAATCATCTGCATATTTTATGATGTGATGATTATCATGTTGGCTTTGACAGAGATTAGTATAAAGAACAAACAACAAAGGAGATAAAATGCAGCCCTGAGGGACCCCAGTGGATGATACAACAGCATCGGAGAGAGTTTCATTAACTCTGACTCTCTGCGATCTGTTTGTTAAAAAGTCAATAATCCATAAAATTAGGCCAACATCAATGTTCATGTCTCTTAATCGCTCTGCCAATACATGTAGTTGTATGCAGTTAAAAGCAGAGGAGAAATCAATAAACAACATCTGAATAAAGGTATTTGCACCTTCAAGATGCTGCAAAGCCAGATTAAGTAGAGTGGAGATCGCATCATCCGCGCCCCTTCCAGATCTGTATGCGAACTGGAGTGGGTCTAACACTCCCTGTGTTTGTCTTAATAGCTCCTCTTTTACAATTTTCTCAAAAGTCTTCATAACGAGAGATGTTAGTGCTATAGGCCTGTAATCGTTCGGTTCTTTAGGTGACTTGTTTTTTGGTATTGGAACAATTGTTGAGGATTTCCAAAGGGAGGGTACTCTGCAAAGTTGGATTGAACAAGAAAAGATGTGGCAGAATATATCAGCCAATTGCTCTGCACAGTTTTTAAGTACCCTTCCCCCAATACTATCAGGCCCTGGACTTGTCCTTTCCTTAACACTTTTAAGGTGCTTAAGGACCACACCTCTGTCAATGGATAAGTTAATATTACTGGGCTCATCATTCTGAAGGACACACATTTTATGATTAAAATTCAGGACATTAAATCGATTATAAAAAGTATTCAATTGATTCCATTCCTAACATAGATTTCATTCCCTTCCAAGATGAACGTAGATTTCCAGAAGTAAAAAGGCTTTGCACTTTGTTGTTGTGGTCATTTCTAGCTCTTCTAATATTTCTTTTGACTTCTTTCTGCAATATGTGATACATAGACATATCCCCTCCTTCAAAGCATTTATTTCTCTGTATTATTGAGTCTCTAACATCTTTAGAGAACCAGAATTTGTTTGAGAAGGAACAAAATGATCTGCGAGGGATAGTTATGTTTTCACAAAACGAGATGTAGGCAGACAGTTTCTGTAAGTTCGTCAAGATCTTTGCAGTTGTCTTTAAAAACATCCCAATCTGTGCAATCAAGGCACTCCTGGAGGCACTGAATGGAATCTGTGTTCCACACAGACGCTGAGCGTCTCTCTGCTTTGACTCAAAGAGAGGTTGGTAATAGGGCACAAGGTGAATGACATTATGGTCGGACGACCCTAGTGGCGCTCTGCTGAAGGATCTATATGCGCCTTTGATTGACCCAAAACACAGATCGAGACATTTTGTGCATCGTGTGGGGCAAGTTACATATTGTTCAAACCCTGGAAGCAATTTAGCAGGGTTACAATTATTAAAATCTCCCATGATTAAATTAGGCGCATCTGGGGAGATGCCCTGGAGTTTGTGCACAGTGCGTGTAATCATCCGCGCAGCTACGTCAGCATTCGCCTTTGGATGAATGTAAACAGTCACAAACAGCTGAGGGAATTCCCTCGGGAGGTGGAACGGACGCAGAGACACTGACAGGAGTTCGATGTCCTCCATACACACAGACTCCCTCACAATTTCGGTCTTGCACCAATTTTGATTCACGTACAGGCATACTCCACCCCCAAGTGACTTACCGGTCACTTGGGAGTCCCGATCGAGTCTGAGTGGCTGTCCAAACTCAGCTAAATCCAGCTCCGAGTTTACATCCTGGTTCTTTAGCCACGATTCTGTGAGCGCAATGAGGCAAGAGTTTTTATATTCCTCCAAGAAGTGCACATTGGCTCGAAGCTCGTCGATTTTTCTCTGTAAGGACTGGGAATTAGAAAGCATTATCGTAGGAAGGGGAGTCCGACGCATTCCCTCTCTTCTTAGCCGCTGGCGAACTCCACCACGTCTTCCCCTTTTCTTTGGAAGAAGCGTTTTATGCCGCCCAAAAGCTTCTCTAACTTCTACCCTGGATTGAAGCATTTCATTCGGGAAAACCACTGATGGATTAATAGATCCAGCGCCCGAGTCTTGGAGACGGAGAAGAAATTTGTGGGTGTACTGGACGCCGCCGCTGTTTGCGCACAGGCCCAAGACAGGTACACCACACAGGTAAGAATGAGCAAATATCCCAACCAGGCCATTCTGTTGCAAAAATATGCACCGCAGATGATGTGATCGGCTGTCAGTTATTGCAGGACAGTCACTTTAGCACCAGAAGGAGCGATCACACCCAAAAGATAGTCCTCATACACACTGCACACTCAACACGCTGCTGCTGCTTGTCGCCATGACCAGCGCCAAAAAAAAAACAACTTGGGCTTGAGATCCTCAGTTCAAATCCCAGCGTGACTGGAAAATCACTAAAGGCCCTTGCTTGGGCAAGGTCCTTAATCCCCTAGTTGCTCCCGGTGTGTAGTGAGCGCCTTGTATTCATTCATTAAATTAATGAATCATTAAACATGTCCATGAAGTCAAGTTCAGTTAAGACATTTGCACAGGTAGAAAAAGCCCCACCCCTATTCTGCATAATTATAAAACATTCACAGTCACTAGAAGAGTGAAATTCATATTTTACTAATGTCCTCATTGCAACATTAAAAGCAATCACATAGTCAATAAGGATGTAGTTTAATGTTGAATTTACTAACGTAACAAATGATTTAATTATGGGGTTTATGTCACATTGAGAAATCCTAATGAACAAACACTGCAGTCATTTCATCTCCTGTTGTGTTTATAATAAATATTTACTGTGTTTTTCCTGGTTGAAATGTAGACATGAATAAAGGAATCTGCCAGACTTAAAAATGTACACATTACTTTTCATGCTATTTTGTCTAAAAATAAATATCCAAGGTTCATTACCATGTTAATCAAGAAATCATCTCACCTGAAACAACAGATAAGTTGTGGTTTTAATTTACAATCATCAAAGATTTCTAAAGAATCTTTTTTTTTTTTTTTTTTTTTTTTTTTACTTAAAACTATTTTAATTACAAGTTATTTAATGTAAGAAGAAAACACATAAGGATTTTCTTTCATAAACTGCTGTGTTTAAAATAGCAGTTGTGATGTTCCTGACACACATCTACATTGTTCTGTGTTTTGGCCTGATGCTTCGTTTGGCTGTAACAAAGATTAAAAAAATGTATATATGGGTTTACTTCACAAAAATTAGCACTCAAAATGCAGGCAATAGTGTTTCAGAGGGTTATAAATTTAAAAATCTTTCGATGGAAGCTGGTCCCAGTCTCCCTATCCTGCAACGCTCACTGTAGGGCTCGCTGCAGGGAAACTTTAGACAGAAGCCACTCCTTAGTAAAGGACCCATGGCAGCCCACCTGGAGTTTGTCAAAAGGCACCTGAATGACTCTCAGACCATGAGAAACAAAATTCTCTGGTCTGATGAGACAAAGATTGAACTCTTTGGTGTGAATGTCAGGCATCATGTTTGGAGGAAACCAGACACCATCCCTACAGTGAAGCATGGTGGTGGCAACATCATGCTGTGGGGATGTTTTTCAGTGGCAGGAACTGGGAGACTAGTCAGGATTGAGGGAAAGATGAATGCAACAATGTACAGACACATCCTGGATGAAAACCTGCTCCAGAATGCTCTTGACCTCAGACTGGGGCGACGGTTCATCTTTCAGTATTCGGTAAGATTGTAATTCACGTCGGCAGTAATGACACCCGGTTACGCCAATCGGAGGTCACTAAAATTAACATTGAATCGGTGTGTAACTTTGCAAAAACAATGTCGGACTCTGTAGTTTTCTCTGGGCCCCTCCCCAATGGGACCGGGAGTGACATGTTTAGCCGCATGTTCTCCTTGAATTGCTGGCTGTCTGAGTGGTGTCCAAAAAATGAGGTGGGCTTCATAGATAATTGGCAAAGCTTCTGGGGAAAACCTGGTCTTGTTAGGAGAGACGGCATCCATCCCACTTTGGATGGAGCAGCTCTCATTTCTAGAAATCTGGCCAGTTTTCTTAAATCCTCCAAACCGTGACTATCCAGGGTTGGGACCAGGAAGCAGAGTTGTAGTTTTACACACCTCTCTGCAGCTTCTCCCCCCCTGCCATCCCCCCAATACCCCATCCCCGTAGAGACGGTGCCTGCTCCCAGACCACTAACAACCAGTAAAAATCTATTTAAGCATAAAAATTAAAAAAGAAAAAATAATACAAGGTCTGTCCATAAAGTATCGTACCTTTTTAGTTTTTTTTAAAAACTGTATGGATTTGATTCATATGTTTTCACGTCAGACAAGCTTGAACCCTTGTGCGCATGCATGAGTTTTTCCACGCCTGTCGGTGACGTCATTCACCTGTGAGCAGGCCTTGTGGAAGGAGTGGTCCCGCCCCGTCGTCGGATTTTCATTGTCTGGAAATGGTGGAATGATTTGGGGTTTTTTTCCATCAGAATTTTTTCAGAAGCTGTTAGAGACTGGCACCTGGAAACCATTCGAAAAATTTATCTGGCTTTCGGTGAAAATTTTACAGGCTTCACAGAGAATAAGGTCTGTTAGGTTAGGTTAAACTTTATTGTCCCCACAGGGGAAATTTGTCTTGGGCTCACAGTGTTGTTTAACACATAAACAACATTCACAACATTTAACATCCGAACACACAGACAACATTACAGCAGTCAGCTGGTCTGCACAATTTCAACAAAAGGAATATGACCATGTCATGATATTGCACAATTCCAAGTAAAATGCCTTTGCAAATAAAGTGACTTCAGTATATTGCACGTGCCCCATAAATAACATAATTACAATTCAACAATTAAATAAAAAAAAAAAATCACATTCCTACTGTCTTGTCTTATTTAACAAAACCACTGACATGGGAACAAAAGAGAGTTTAAACCTGTTACTGCGGTGCCTGATCGCTCGGCAGCGCCTCCCAGAAGGTAGCAGAGTATATTCACTATGCAGTGGATGGGAGGGTTCTCTGGTTATGGCTTTGGCTTGTGCCAGGACAGAGGTTTCAAAAATTGTCTGGAGAGAAGGAAACTCCTTCTGTCCTATGATTTTCATTGCGTTTTTTTTACAAGCTGTCCTATTTTGGTTTTACCCTGCACCTAATGAGGCTCTCCAGCACCGCATTATAAAAACAAACCATGATTCGGGTGCACATACCAAACAATCTAAGTCTTCTGAGGAAGTGGAGTCTTTGGGAAAATTTCTTACATAAGAAATCCACATGCACATTCCACCTCAGAAGATTATCCACGTAGACGCCCAGATATTTCACTGACTCCACCTGTTCTATCTCCCTGCCTCCAATGATTACTGGGTCATGGGGCAGGAGTCTTTGTGGATCAAAGACCATTTCTTTGGTTTTAACCCCATTTAGAGTCAAGTGGTGCTCCTCACACCAAGACTGAAAGGAGTCGATTTCATTAAAATAAACTGACGGACTTTCACCAGCTGAAAATAAGCTCAATAATTGTGTCGTCTGAGAATTTCAAGATTTTGTTGCTTGGATTTATGCTCCTACAGCCATTGGTGTATAGGGTGAAAAGAATGGGAGAGCTTACAGCCCCTTGAGGTACTCCTGTACTGCAGGATTGTGCTTTAGACAAGGAGTTGTTTACTCTAACTTGCTGTGACCTATTAGTTAAAAAAGAGTAAAACCACCTAACAAGGGAGGAGCTAACATTAAGATCTCTGTTTTTGGACTAAAAGATGAGGGCGAACTGTGTCAAAGGCCGACGAGAAATCAGCGAATAACACACGTGCGTAACAATCAGCATTCTCTAAGTGCTTGTAAATCATGTGTGACATACACACAATGGCATCTGTAGTGCCAAGTCCCTGCTTATATGCAAATTGCATCGGGTCAAGAGACTTGGACACTTCCAACTTCAGTCTATTGACCATTACCTTCTCAAAGCATTTCATAACAATGCTGGTTAAAGCCACGGGCCTGTAATCTTTATTAGTGGCCAGGGCTGAAATTTTTGGTATGGGTATAATGGTCGACCGCTTCCAGCATAGAGGAACAGAACAACTCAAAGCTGTCATTTGGAAAATAGGGCACCATGCCTCTGAAAGTTCCTGTGCACAGTTTTTCAGTAAAAAAGCTGACAGGCTGTCTGGTCCTGCAGCTTTGGTAGAATACACTTTACTAAAAATGGCTTGAATACATTGCTGATCAATATCAGAGCTACTCATTTCGGATGCATGCCCCAAGTCAGCTACTGGTTCACACTCAACATAATTCTCCCTGTTAAATCTCAAGAAAAAATCATTTAAGTTGTTGGCAAAATCGTCATCATTCCTTGTAATTAATTGCTGTTTGTTTATGTTCATGCCCGTTATCCTTTTCATAGAGTCCAAGAGTTTTTTGTTGTCCAAGGACTTAAGCCCATGTTCTAAGCAGTCCCGTTCCCTTTTCCGTGCATTGGCCAGCACAACATTAAGTTCCTTCTGGGCCTGGGCTACTGCAGCTCTGTCATTGTCTCTAAAAGCCATTCGCTTTTTGTTGATGCTGGCTTTCACCTCCTTGGTTATATGACTCTTATTGTTTGGGAAAACCACTATCTTTTTTTGGCACCACAATATCCACACAAAAATGTATATAATCCGTAATAGTCTCTGTGGCTTCATTCAACTCCAGGCTGTGGAAGATGCTCCAGTCCGTACAGGAGAAATACCCTCTCAAAGTTTCCACACTGTCCTCTGACCACTGTAACACAGTCTTGTGTAGTGGCTTAGAGGACTTGAGCACAGTTTTATATGTGGGCATCAAGTGGACAGTGGCATGATCTGAATTTGCCAGGGGTGGGAGTGTTTTAGCTCTAAATGCACTCTTGATGTTGCCAAAACATTTTCCAGTATGTTATCCTTTCGTGTTTTACATTTAATATACTGGTGGAAGCCAGGGAGCGCTCGCTCAAGGCGACAATGGTTTAAGTCCCCCAGTATGAAGACAGCAGCCCCTGGAGTGCGTTGCAGCTGACTGTGCACACATTCTGCCAAGCGACTGGCAGCTTTATTTGCGTTACCGTTCGGTGGAACATACGCTGCAATAATTGACATTTCCAATTTTGCGGGGTAAATAGAATGGTCGCATTGACACACACAGTAACTCCAAGTCTGGGTCACACATTTGCACTCTAGTTGAGTACTGTTTGCACCACGTCTCCTTAACATAGATGCAAATCCCACCGCCTCTGCTCTTCCCTGATGACAGGGTTCTATCTGCACGCACACACGAGAACCCCTCAATGTAAATTAAACTGTCCAGTATATCTTCCTGAAGCCACTACTCAGTTAAAACCATAACGCAGGACTCCCTGTACGCGTGACTATAGCGACAGTTGAGGCGAAGTTCATCCATTTTACTGGGCAGAGATCGAACATTACTCAGAATCATGGACGGGAGCGGCGGTTTATTACCCCTTTTCCGAAGCCGTTGCCGGACACCTCCACGTTTGCCCCGTTTCTTCCGTGTTCTCGTACCGATGATCGGGTACTCTCTCCTCACCTCCTCCGGTAACCCGCTCGGGAGCACGTCGCCACTGGATTGTAGCGGCAACAAAAACTCCCTCGAGTAAGCAAAATTAAGTCCATTGCATGCTGTTGATAAGGATCCACCTTGAAGGTTGTTGCAAACTGATTCACTTACTGCCAAAAACAACAGCAGCAGCAGCAGCACAATAAGGACATGCCACATAGTGCCCGGTGTACTATTATTAGCCTAGCCGCTAAACAAGTCCAAGAGTTCCTGGATCTTCACCAATCTGTGATCTTCACCGATCCGTTCAAAGTTGGTTGTGCAGAATATACTGACCGTTGTCCTTATCACCTTTCGCCACATCCACACAGAGCAGTACAAAGTATTTAAAAGTTAAAAGACACAAACATGGGAGCCCGAGTCGCCACAGTGCAGCGCCCCGGAAGTGTCGCATACGCAATGTTAGTACAGCTTTAAGGACCCCTTTAAGGATGCTCAGTGCGTCGCGCTCCGAGCTGCGACGACGCGGCACAAGCCACCGGACCATTTCTAAACGGGTGGCTCTGTGGATACGAGACCGTCGTGTGCTCTTTCTCTGGTTATGGAAAGCTGCGCGGAGGCTTTGCGCATAAAGACCGATTCGCTTTGGAAGCGAGACAAAGGAACACCTCCGTTTCGGCGTGTCAGAGGACAAGTTTGGACATGTCCAGCTCTCCACAATTTCACTGATGCTTACTGGACTGGTAAGCATTGAAAGCCGAGATAGACATGTCCAAACTTGTCCTCTGACACGCTGAAACGGAGGTGTTCCTTTGTCTTGCTTCCACAGCGAATCGGTCGTGACGCGCGAAGCCTCCGTGCGGCTTTCCATGACAAAATCTCTTGTTAAAAGTAAAATCTGCTGGAAAATGGCTGATGTCCAGCTCTTGTGATAACCAGAGAAAGAGCACACGACAGTCTCGTATCCACAGAGCCATCTGTTTAGAAATGGTCCAGTGGCTTGTGCCGCGTCGTCGCAGCTCGGAGCGCGGTGCGCCGAGCGTCCTTAAAGGGGTCCTTAAAGCTGTACTAACAGACCTTATTCTCTGTGAAGCCCGTAAAATTTTCACCGAAAGCCAGATCAATTTTTCGAATGGTTTCCAGGTGCCAGTCTCTAACAGCTTCTGAAAAAATTCTGATGAAAAAACCCCCAAATCATTCCGCCATTTCCAGACAATGAAAATCCGACGATGGGGGGGGACCACTCCTTCCACAAGGCGTGCTCACAGGTGAATGACGTCACCGACAGGCATGGAAAAACTCACGCATGCGCACGAGGGTTCAAGCTTGTCTAACGTGAAAACATATGAATCAAGTCCATATAGTTAAAAAAAAAATAAAAAGGTATGATACTTTATGGACAGACCTCGTATAGCACCTTCAACTGCACCACAGACTAAAACAGTTAAATGTGGTCTATTAAACATTAGATCTCTCTCTTCTAAGTCCCTGTTAGTAAATGATATAATAATTGATCAACATATTGATTTATTCTGTCTTACAGAAACCTGGTTACAGCAGGATGAATATGTTAGTTTAAATGAGTCAACACCCCCGAGTCACACTAACTGCCAGAACGCTCGTAGCACGGGCCGAGGGGGAGGATTAGCAGCAATCTTCCACTCCAGCTTATTAATTAATCAAAAACCCAGACAGAGCTTTAATTCATTTGAAAGCTTGACTCTTAGTCTTGTCCATCCAAATTGGAAGTCCCAAAAAACAGTTATATTTGTTGTTATCTATCGTCCACCTGGTCGTTACTGTGAGTTTCTCTGTGAATTTTCAGACCTTTTGTCTGACTTAGTGCTTAGCTCAGATAAGATAATTATAGTGGGCGATTTTAACATCCACATAGATGCTGAGAACGACAGCCTCAACACTGCATTTAATCTATTATTAGACTCAAATGGCTTTGCTCAAAATGTAAATGAGTCCACCCACCACTTTAATCATACTTTAGATCTTGTTTTGACTTATGGTATGGAAATTGAAGACTTAACAGTATTCCCTGAAAACCCCCTTCTGTCTGATCATTTCTTAATAAAATTTACATTTACTTTAATGGATTACCCAGCAGTGGGGAATAAGTTTCATTACAGTGGAAGTCTTTCGGAAAGCGCTGTAACTAGGTTTAAGGATATGATTCCTTCTTTGTTATGTTCTCCAATGCCATATACCAACACAGGGCAGAGTAGCTACCTAAACTCTGTGAGTGAGATAGATTATCTCGTCAATAGTTTTACATCCTCATTGAGCACAACTTTGGATGCTGTAGCTCCTCTGAAAAAGAGAGCCTTAAATCAGAAGTGCCTGACTCCGTGGTATAACTCACAAACTCACAGCTTAAAGCAGATAACCCGTAAGTTGGAGAGGAAATGGCGTCTCACTAATTTAGAAGATTTTCACTTAGCCTGGAAAAAGTCTGTTGCTCTATAAAAAAAAGCCCTCCGTAAAGCTAGGACATCTTACTACTCATACTCACTACTAGAAAATAAGAACAACCCCAGGTTTCTTTTCAGCACTGTAGCCAGGCTGACAGAGTCAGAGCTCTATTGAGCCGAGTATTCCTTTAACTTTAACTAGTAATGACTTCATGGCTTTCTTTGCTAATAAAATTTTAACTATTAGAGGAAAAATTACTCATAACCATCCCAAAGACATATTGTTATCTTTGGCTGCTTTCAGTAATGCTGGTATTTGGTTAGACTCTTTCTCTCCGATTGTTCTGAGTTATTTTCATTAGTCACTTCCTCCAAACCATCAACATGTCTATTAGACCCCATTCCTACCAGGCTGCTCAAGGAAGCCCTACCATTAATTAATGCTTCGATCTTAAATATGATCAGTCTATCTTTTATAGACTGATGGCATGCTCTGTATGCACCACTCTGCATTTAATCATTAGTGATCGATCTCTGCTCCCCTCCACAGCATGTCTTTTTCCTGGTTCTCTCCCTCAGCCCCAACCAGTCCCAGCAGAAGACTGCCCCTCCCTGAGCCTGGTTCTGCTGGAGGTTTCTTCCTGCTAAAAGGGAGTTTTTCCTTCCCACTGTAGCCAAGTGCTTGCTCACAGGGGGTCGTTTTGACCGTTGGGGTTTTACATAATTATTGTATGGCCTTGCGGCAACTGTTTGTTGTGATTTGGCGCTATATAAAAAAAAAAAAATTGATTGATTGATTGATTTACCGATCGATCTACGTTCCGATCCTCACCTATGGTCATGAGATTTGGCTCATGACCGAAAGAACGAGATTGTGAGTACAAGCGGCCTAGATGAGTTTCCTCCGCAGGGTGGCTGGGCGCTCCCTTAGAGATAGGGTGAGGAGCTCGGTCACTCGGGAGGAGCTCGGAGTCGAGCCGCTGCTCCTCCACATCGAAAAGAGTCAGTTGAGGTGGCTCGGGCATCTTTTCCAGATGCCCCCGGATGCCTCGCTGGAGAGGTGTTCCGGGCGCGTCCCATTGGGAGGAGGCCCCCGGGAAGACCCAGGACACGTTGGAGGGACTGCATCTCTCGGCTGGCTTGGGAACGCCTTGGGGTTCTCCCGGAGGAGCTGGAGGAGGTGTGTGTGGATCGGGAGGTCTGGGCGGCTTTGCTTGAGCTGCTGCCCCCCTACGACCCGACTCTGGATAAAGCGGAAGAAAATGGATGGATGGATGGAAATGCAATGAAATCGCATGGTGCATTATATCACTGTGTGAGATGAATCAAGCATGTCATGTGACATTCAATTCACCAATCAAATGACAAGGATCTACTTAGGTGTCATATACAGTGTACTGTAATGCATTAATGGAGAAGAGCTATAATTGACAAGTTGCACAGGGGCACTATGTAATAATGTATGTCATCATATATGTAACACGCATGCTATCTTTTTTTTCTCTCTCCTGTAGGTACTTTTAGTATGTCTGTGGTACTTGATGGTGAGTTTACAGTGAATTTCTTTAAGATACTGTTAAATATCTTTCAATGACATCTTGTAATTTTAAATTTTAATCATTTATTTAATTGCATGCCTATAATTTGTTCAGGCACCATATTTAAAAGCTGCAACTTTTCCTATCTGTAGGAGCTTTCTTTACATTTGGTGCAGGATATGGGAATTCAACCGTTACTGATGCCAGCAATGCCATCGATGCAAACTCGACTGGTGCACCAGACACCTCTGTGAGCAGTTCTGCAACAACAACAACCACCACCACCACTACAAATTCCATTGCAGCAACCACAGTGACTGCTACGAACACCCCTCATGTTAAAAGTAAATACCACTCATTGCATGTATGTCATATAGTTTAAAGTCACCATTATCACATCTCCGGAGAGCATAAGTTTGCTTTGATTCTGAAAATAAAAAGTTGTATAAATACCAGGGTAACACAGAAAAATGGAACACTATTAATTTCAATTCAATTTTCAGTTTATTTAATTTATACAGCACCAAATAACAAAGCTGCCTCAAGGTGCTTCACATGAGTAAAATCTAACCTTACCAACCCCTAGAGCAGGTGGTAAGAAAAACTCCCTCTTATAATGCTGCAGAAGAAACCTCAAGCAGACCAGACTCAGAGGGCTATTCTAATAGCTACAAAGTTTTTACCAAGCTGAAGAAACAGAATAGCATCAAAACAAAGTGCATTATTGAGATGAGCACACAGTCATTGGGAGGTGGTCGTCCAGTGCCCTGGGATGTGGGGACAGCATCCATCCTTCACATCACCATGTAAGAGTACATCCCAGAAGTAGACTGCAGTGTGCTCCGTCAGCTTCATTCAGGGCATCTCGTGGTCAGTCCAGTACCCTGTGGTGCACAGCCGTCAACCTTGCACAGTGTCATCAGTGCCTCAGACAGAGAGAAAAAGAGCAGAATTGGTTGACTGGGAAAAACTTCAAGGTCTGAGATCAACAGGGAAACGGAGAGAATACTAAGGTGATTGCTGGTAGCTAGCCCTGAACTTCACTAACGGACCCGGAATTTACATGAAGTGAGGCTGAGACCTGTTCTTTTGCTAATGAGATGAGTTAAAGGGAATAGGAAGCATAGTTCCATACTATGCCAGTATCCTAGCCATATGAGAGGGAGAATAGATGCGTCTTAATTCTGGACTTGATGTCTCTACAGAATCTGTTTTACCCCATCAGGGAGATCATTCTACAAAACAGGTGCATGATAAGAGAAGGCTGTATGGCCTGCAGACTTTTTATTCACCCTAGGGACATAAAGTAGTCCTGTACCCTGAGAACCCAGAGCCGGGGTTGGTACGTAGGGTGTAATTAGGTCAGCTAAGTAGGGAGGTGCTAGTCCATGAAAAATGTTACAGGTTAGTAACAGAACCTTAAAATCTGACCTCACAGAGACAGGAAGCCAGTGAAGATAATTGGGTATAATGTGGTTGAACTTTCTGCTTCTTGTTAAAACACTTTCAGAACATTACAGTAGTCCAGTCTAGAAGACACAAAGGCTTGGATCAAAGTCTCTGTGTCAGCCATAGACAGGATGGGACAAATCTTAGCTATGTTTCACAGGTGGAAGAAAGCAGTCCTCGTAATATCTCTGTGTAGGTCAAAGGACAGTGTGGGGTCAAAAGTCACCCTAGGTTAAGCGTCAGCTCGTCAAACTGTTGCTGATGTCTTGTTGCACCAAGAACCATCATTTTGTTCTTGTTCGAGTTTAAAAGTGAAATGTTTAGTTATTCCTCGGCCTCCTTTAGCAGTAACGGTACTTGTAATAAGTGTAGCTTATTCGTAGCTTTGGAGGCCAGGCTGGGCGAATTGGAGACTCGGCTCCGCACCGTGGAAAATTCTACAGTTAGGCAGGCCCCTGTAGTCGGTGCAGACCAAGGTAGCTTAGCCGCCGTTAGTTTCCCCCTGGCAGATCCTGAGCAGCCGGGAAAGCAGGCTGACTGGGTGACTGTGAGGAGGAAGCGTAGCCCTAAACAGAAGCCCCGTGTACACCGCCAACCCGTTCACATCTCTAACCGTTTTTCCCCACTCGACGACACACCCGCCGAGGATCAAACTCTGGTTATTGGCGACTCTGTTTTGAGAAATGTGAAGTTAGCGACACCAGCAACCATAGTCAATTGTCTTCCGGGGGCCAGAGCAGGCGACATTGAAGGAAATTTGGAACTGCTGGCTAAGGCTAAGCGTAAATTTGGTAAGATTGTAATTCACGTCGGCAGTAATGACACCCGGTTACGCCAATCGGAGGTCACTAAAATTAACATTAAATCGGTGTGTAACTTTGCAAAAACAATGTCGGACTCTGTAGTTTTCTCTGGGCCCCTCCCCAATCGGACCGGGAGTGACATGTTTAGCCGCATGTTCTCCTTGAATTGCTGGCTGTCTGAGTGGTGTCCAAAAAATGAGGTGGGCTTCATAGATAATTGGCAAAGCTTCTGGGGAAAACCTGGTCTTGTTAGGAGAGACGGCATCCATCCCACTTTGGATGGAGCAGCTCTCATTTCTAGAAATCTGGCCAATTTTCTTAAATCCTCCAAACCGTGACTATCCAGGGTTGGGACCAGGAAGCAGAGTTGTAGTCTTACACACCTCTCTGCAGCTTCTCTCCCCCTGCCATCCCCTCATTACCCCATCCCCGTAGAGACGGTGCCTGCTCCCAGACTACCAATAACCAGCAAAAATCTATTTAAGCATAAAAATTCAAAAGAAAAAATAATATAGCACCTTCAACTGCACCACAGACTAAAACAGTTAAATGTGGTCTATTAAACATTAGGTCTCTCTCTTCTAAGTCCCTGTTGGTAAATGATATAATAATTGATCAACATATTGATTTATTCTGCCTTACAGAAACCTGGTTACAGCAGGATGAATATGTTAGTTTAAATGAGTCAACACCCCCGAGTCACACTAACTGTCAGAATGCTCGTAGCACGGGCCGGGGCGGAGGATTAGCAGCAATCTTCCATTCCAGCTTATTAATTAATCAAAAACCCAGACAGAGCTTTAATGCATTTGAAAGCTTGTCTCTTAGTCTTGTCCATCCAAATTGGAAGTCCCAAAAACCAGTTTTATTTGTTATTATCTATCGTCCACCTGGTCGTTACTGTGAGTTTCTCTGTGAATTTTCAGACCTTTTGTCTGACTTAGTGCTTAGCTCAGATAAGATAATTATAGTGGGCGATTTTAACATCCACACAGATGCTGAGAATGACAGCCTCAACACTGCATTTAATCTATTATTAGACTCTATTGGCTTTGCTCAAAAAGTAAATGAGTCCACCCACCACTTTAATCATATCTTAGATCTTGTTCTGACTTATGGTATGGAAATAGAAGACTTAACAGTATTCCCTGAAAACTCCCTTCTGTCTGATCATTTCTTAATAACATTTACATTTACTCTGATGGACTACCCAGCAGTAGGGAATAAGGTTCATTACACTAGAAGTCTTTCAGAAAGCGCTGTAACTAGGTTAAAGGATATGATTCCTTCTTTATGTTCTCTAATGCCATATAACAACACAGTGCAGAGTAGCTACCTAAACTCTGTAAGGGAGATAGAGTATCTCAATAGTTTTACATCCTCATTGAAGACAACTTTAGATGCTGTAGCTCCTCTGAAAAAGAGAGCTTTAAATCAGAAGTGTCTGACTCCGTGGTATAACTCACAAACTCGTAGCTTAAAGCAGATAACCCGTAAGTTGGAGAGGAAATGGCGTCTCACTAATTTAGAAGATCTTCACTTAGCCTGGAAAAAGAGTCTGTTGCTCTATAAAAAAGCCCTCAGTAAAGCTAGGACATCTTTCTACTCATCACTAATTGAAGAAAATAAGAACAACCCCAGGTTTCTTTTCAGCACTGTAGCCAGGCTGACAGAGTCAGAGCTCTATTGAGCTGAGTATTCCATTAACTTTAACTAGTAATGACTTCATGACTTTCTTTGCTAACAAAATTTTAACTATTAGAGAAAAAATTACTCATAACCATCCCAAAGACGTATCGTTATCTTTGGCTGCTTTCAGTGATGCCGGTATTGGTTAGACTCTTTCTCTCCGATTGTTCTGTCTGAGTTATTTTCATTAGTTACTTCATCCAAACCATCAACATGTTTATTAGACCCCATTCCTACCAGGCTGCTCAAGGAAGCCCTACCATTATTTAATGCTTCGATCTTAAATATGATCAATCTATCTTTGTTAGTTGGCTATGTACCACAGGCTTTTAAGGTGGCAGTAATTAAACCATTACTTAAAAAGCCATCACTTGACCCAGCTATCTTAGCTAATTATAGGCCAATCTCCAACCTTCCTTTTCTCTCAAAATTCTTGAAAGGGTAGTTGTAAAACAGCTAACTGATCATCTGCAGAGGAATGGTCTATTTGAAGAGTTTCAGTCAGGTTTTAGAATTCATCATAGTACAGAAACAGCATTAGTGAAGGTTACAAATGATCTTCTTATGGCCTCGGACAGTGGACTCATCTCTGTGCTTGTTCTGTTAGACCTCAGTGCTGCTTTTGATACTGTTGACCATAAAATTTTATTACAGAGCATGCCATAGGTATTAAAGGCACTGCGCTGCGGTGGTTTGAATCATATTTGTCTAATAGATTACAATTTGTTCATGTAAATGGGGAATCTTCTTCACAGACTAAAGTTAATTATGGAGTTCCACAAGGTTCTGTGCTAGGACCAATTTTATTCACTTTATATATGCTTCCCTTAGGCAGTATTATTAGACGGTATTGCTTAAATTTTCATTGTTACGCAGATGATACCCAGCTTTATCTATCCATGAAGCCAGAGGACACACACCAATTAGCTAAACTGCAGCATTGTCTTACAGACATAAAGACATGGATGACCTCTAATTTCCTGCTTTTAAACTCAGATAAAACTGAAGTTATTGTACTTGGCCCCACAAATCTTAGAAACATGGTGTCTAACCAGATCCTTACTCTGGATGGCATTACCCTGACCTCTAGTAATACTGTGAGAAATCTTGGAGTCATTTTTGATCAGTATATGTCATTCAAAGCGCATATTAAACAAATATGTAGGACTGCTTTTTTGCATTTACGCAATATCTCTAAAATCAGAAAGGTCTTGTCTCAGAGTGATGCTGAAAAACTAATTCATGCATTTATTTCCTCTAGGCTGGACTATTGTAATTCATTATTATCAGGTTGTCCTAAAAGTTCCCTAAAAAGCCTTCAGTTAATTCAAAATGCTGCAGCTAGAGTACTGACGGGGACTAGAAGGAGAGAGCATATCTCACCCATATTGGCCTCTCTTCATTGGCTTCCTGTTAATTCTAGAATAGAATTTAAAATTCTTCTTCTTACTTATAAGGTTTTGAATAATCAGGTCCCATCTTATCTTAGGGACCTCGTAGTACCATATCACCCCAATAGAGCGCTTCGCTCTCAGACTACAGGCTTACTTGTAGTTCCTAGGGTTTGTAAGAGTAGAATGGGAGGCAGAGCCTTCAGCTTTCAGGCTCCTCTCCTGTGGAACCAGCTCCCAATTCAGATCAGGGAGACAGACACCCTCTCTACTTTTAAGATTAGGCTTAAAACTTTCCTTTTTGCTAAAGCTTATAGTTAGGGCTGGATCAGGTGACCCTGAACCATCCCTTAGTTATGCTGCTATAGACGTAGACTGCTGGGGGGTTCCCATGATGCACTGTTTCTTTCTCTTTTTGCTCTGTATGCACCACTCTGCATTTAATCATTAGTGATCGATCTCTGCTCCCCTCCACAGCATGTCTTTTTCCTGGTTCTCTCCCTCAGCCCCAACCAGTCCCAGCAGAAGACTGCCCCTCCCTGAGCCTGGTTCTGCTGGAGGTTTCTTCCTGTTAAAAGGGAGTTTTTCCTTCCCACTGTAGCCAAGTGCTTGCTCACAGGGGGTCGTTTTGACCGTTGGGGTTTTACATAATTATTGTATGGCCTTGCCTTACAATATGGAGCGCCTTGGGGCAACTGTTTGTTGTGATTTGGTGCTATATAAAAAAATTGATTGATTGATTGATTGAAAAGTAAGAAATTGCTGGACATCTGCTTTTTACTGATGCAAGGCAATACTCTAAAGACTACATGCTTATGAGATTACCAGCAGTCATTGTCATGTACAACTGAGTGATAGAACTGTAGTGGTATCTGAATCCATTGCAAGCAGAAGATCATTTCTCACTTTAGTGAGAGCTGTCTCTGTGGAATGATGTGTTCTAAAAGCAGACTGCAGTGGCTCAAAGAGGTTATTCTCAGTAACGTTGTTCACGAGCTGCTGTAAAACCACTTTTTCCAAATTTTTAGAAGAAAATCATAGAGTTGATATCTGCCCATAATTTTTCAGTAGACTAGGGTTAAGATTACATTTCTTAAGTAATGGTTTAATCACTGCAGATTTAAAACATTTAGGAACAGATCCCGAGGTTAGTGAGGGATTAATAATTTCCAACACAGTTGGCCAAAGAGTAGGCCACAGGTCTTGAAACAGTTTTGTTGGTATAGGGTGGAACAGACAGCTTGTGCTTTTAGCAGAAGCTACAAATTTCAAAGAGATTGTAAACTTAAGTGAGTGATCTGAAACCACTGATGCAAGAGGAATGATGTCAATACAGTGCGTCTGCAAAGTATTCACAGTGCTTCACTTTTTCCACATTTTATTATTCTTATTATTATTTTAGTATTCCCACCCTTTGCTCAATACTTTGTTGATGCACCTTTGGCAGCAATTACAGCCTCAAGTCTTGAATATATATAATACAAGATTGGTGCACCTATCTTTGGGCAGTTATGCCCATTTCTCTTTGCAGCACCTCAAGCTCCATCAGATTGGGTGGGGAGTGTCGGTGCACAGCCTTTTTCACATCTCTCCAGAGATGTTCAATCAGATTCAGGTCTGGGCTCTGGCTGGGCCACTCAAGGACATTCACAGAGTTGTCCTGAAGCTGCTCCTTTGATATCTTTGCTGTATGCTTAGGGTCATTGTACTGCTGAAAGACGAACCGTCGCCCCATTCTGAGGTCAAGAACGCTCTGGAGCAGATCTTCATCCAGGATGTCTCTGTACATTGCTGCATTCATCTTGCCCTCAATCCTGACTAGTCACCACCATGCTTCATTGTAGGGATGGTGGCTGGTTTCGTCCAAACATAACACCTGGCATTCACGCCAAAGAGTTCAATCTTTGTCTCCTCAGAACAGAGAATTTTTTCTCATAGTCTGAGAGTCCTTCAGGTGCCTTTTGGCAAACTCTAGGTGGGCTGCCACGTGCCTTTTACTAAGGAGTGTCTTCCATCTGGCCACTCTACCGTACAGGCCTGATTGATGGATTGTAGCAGAGATGGTTGTTCTTCTGGAAGGTTCTCCTCTCTCCACAGAGGAATGCTGGAGCTCTGACAGAGTAACCATCGGGTTCTTGGTCACCTCCCTTACTAAGGTTCTTCTCCCTGATCCCTCAGTTTAGACGGGCTGCCAGCTCTAGGAAGAGTCCTGGTGGATCCAAACGTCTTCCATTTATGAATGACGGAGGCTACTGTGCTCATTGGAATTTTCAAAGCAACGGAAATGTGTGTGTACCCTTCCCCAGATTTGTGCCTCAAGACAATCCTGTCTCAGAGGTCTACAGACAATTCCTTTGACTTCATGCTTGGTTTGTGCTCTGACATGCACTGTCAACTGTGGGACCTTATATGTAGACAGGTGTGTGTCTTTCCAAATCATGTCCAATCAACTGAATTTCTCCCAGGTGGACTCCAATTAAGCTGTAGAAACATCTCAAGGATGATCAGTGGAAACAGGATACACCTGAGCTCAATTGTGAGCTTCATGACAAAGGCTGTGAACACTTGTGATTTCTTAAGTTACATGTGACACATGTAACTTAAGAAATGTAACTTATGTTACACATTACATGTGATTTCTTAAGTTTTTTTTTATATATAAATTTACAAAAATCTCACTTTTTTTCCTCACATTGTCATTATGGGGTTTTGTGTGTAGAATTCTGAGGAAAAAATGAATTTCATCCATTTTGGAATAAGGCTGTAACATAAAATGTGGAAAAAAAAAATGAAGCGCTATGAATATTTTCCAGATGCACTGTATTTGTGACAGCGATACTCTGAACGAGGACTAAATCCAGGGTGTTTCCACTAATGTGAGTCGAACCCTGAATGCATTGCTGGAATCCTAATACAGCTGTAAAATCCATGAATGATTTGCAGAGAGGGTCAGAAGCTTATTTATATGAATGTTAAGGTCTCCAACAATCAGAATGTTATTGGCATGGGTTGCCAAATTGGAGATAAACTCACCAAATCCATCTAAGAATTCTGAATATGGACCCAGGGCCTACATACTTCTGTTGTGGCCCCAAATACTCACTATATTTCAGATTTTAAAATTGTAAGGTGGTGTCAATGCAGCCTTTTATCCACTGTCATTGGAGCTTTTCTTCCACAGCAGTTCTCCAAACGGTAGCGCTTTGCTGGTCCATTGAGCTTCCGTGCACAAACGTACTGTATAGACACACAGTGTGGTGCACACTGATAATTGATCCTCTTGGCCTGCATGAGAGCAGCATTTGTGGTAATGTGTAACGAGATTAATATCCAGTAATTTTGCAAGCCCTACAGTACTGGTGTCGCATCACAATCTGAAAAGTACCTTAGATGCCCTAAATACTGTTTTGTAACCCAGCTTTACTGATTTGTCTTCCAGCTCGCATGAAAAGAGATTTGGTAGGCAGATGCCTCAGGGATAACAGAGGGCTTTCACAGAGTCTGAAAGGAGGAGACAATACATGTAGGCTGCGATCCAAAAGTTAATTTACCATTGGAACGGATTGTGTGGTGAAGGCTGTAATGCTGCTATCTGTCTGGCTTTTTATCCCGATTCCCACCATGAATGCCACATTGTGGTGTTTGTTTCAGCTGCTGGTGTGTGTGTCATTTACATCAGAATCTGACTGTACAGCTTGTGCAAGAAATTAGTTTTGTCTGGCTATTTGAGTCACAATTATGTCCTGTGAGCCAAGCATTGTTGGAGCGACAACATGACTTCTTAAAAAAAGAAAACTGCAACATCTCCTGCTAGAGGACTAACTGTACAATTCCCAGAGGGATGCGCTCATGCTGAATGTGAATAGTGGCTGACGGATGTATTTTTATTTGCAGTGTTTGACTGGGACTTTTTTGTGGTTCTTGCATACCACAAGATGCAACACTAGATACACCTAGGAGGTATACAGGTGCATCTTCAGGATTAAATGAAAGTCATCACTGTGCATGTACCATGCACGTACATATTAAATGTTTTTCAGGCTACAGTGACGTCATAATGATGTTGCCATATAATGACAAATGACTGATTGACATTAGCTTTACATCATCTTTCAGCCTTTTTGAACCTTGACCTGCGACTGATGTGCTGTAAAAATTTAATCTCCTGGAGACACTCAACAAAGGAATATTTAAGTGTTTTGAGCATCTGTGTTGGATGGAGAAGCACTATAAAAATACAGCACATTTGCCATGGATATCATTTTATTTACACCATGCTTGTACCGGATTGGAGCCCCTTTCCTGTCAGACCTGCCTTAATTCTTTGTGTCATAGATTTAACAAGGTGCTGGAAATGTATCTCATGGACTCTGGACCACATTGACAAATTCCCCGTTACTACATGTGTATCGGGGAATTTTACTGTTTTTCTAGGGATCGGAATTTAAATTTTAGTGAGTCTGATTCTATATAGATACCCTTATTGATTCCTGATGAATTTTTAGCTAAAAAAAAAAATTCTGCACAAGTTTTCGGTGTCGATGCAGCAGCCATTTTTCTTCTTTCTCTCTGCAGAGGTATTTCCATATCTATGTAATAATAATATTGTTTACTCTGCGTGTGAATACGTCACAGCTGCCACATGGATGGATTATTTTAGCAATAATGAGGTGCTAAATAACGGGCAGTGTTGGGCACTTTAAAAAAGTAATTAGTTACTAGGGGAGGTGATGGTTTAGTGGTTAAGTGTTGGGCTTGTGACCAGAGGATCTTCTGTTCAAATCCCAGCCTGACCGGGAAATCACTAAGGGCCCTTGGGCAAGGTCCTTAATCCCCTAGTTGCTCCCATTGTGTAGTGAGTGCCTTGTATGGCAGCACTCTCACATGGGGGTGAATTTGAGGCATTATTTGTAAAGCACTTTGAGCGTCTGATGCAGATGGAAAATCGCAATATAAATGCAGTCCATTTTACCATCTAGTTTCTTCTCCCAAAATGTAACTGAGTCATAGCATGAAAACATAACTAGTTACTAGGGAAAGTAACTATTACTTTTTTTTAATGTTCAAAATATGTCAATGAATTTGGATGCTTCCCTTCCCCCAATGTAACTTTATACTTTAATAAATGTAACTTAACAATGTAACTTTAATAAAACTGAATATTAAATATGTTGTACACTTAATAGAATAAATTATTAACAGTAAACAATGTAAAATAGTCTGCACTATTTTAATTTTGCTGTAGGACAACAGGAGACCCCTATCAAATTTAATATATTATTGTTGATATTACTATGTTTATATAGTGGAACAATCACAGCAAACACAATAGATGTTTTAGAACTTTTGATATTTATTGCACTTCAACAGGCTGCAACCCATAAAATGAAGCTAAAATTAAATTAGGCTCATTCACATGTACAACCCCTAGCAAAAATTATGGAATCACCGGCCTCGGAGGATGTTCATTCAGTTGTTTAATTTTGTAGAAAAAAGCAGATCACAGACATGACACAAAACTAAAGTCATTTCAAATGGCAACTTTCTGGCTTTAAGAAACACTATAAGAAATCAGGAAAAAAAAATTGTGGCAGTCACTAAAGGTTACTTTTTTAGACCAAGCAGAGGGAAAAAAATATGGAATCATGAAAAACAAAAGAACGCTCCAACACATCACTAGTATTTTGTTGCACCACCTCTGGCTTTTATAACAGCTTGCAGTCTCTGAGGCATGGACGTAATGTGTGACAAACAGTACTCTTCATCAGTCTGGCTCCAACTTTCTCTGATTGCTGTTGCCAGATCAGCTTTGCAGGTTGGAGCCTTGTCATGGACCATTTTCTTCAACTTCCACCAAAGATTTTCAATTGGATTAAAGTCCGGACTATTTGCAGGACATGACATTGACCCTATGTGTCTTTTTGCAAGGAATGTTTTCACAGTTTTTGCTCTATAGCAAGATGCATTATCATCTTGAAAAATGATTTCATCATCCCCAAACATCCTTTCAATTGATGGGATAAGAAAAGTGTCCAAAATATCAATGTAAACTTGTGCATTTATTGATGATGTAATGACAGCCATCTCCCCAGTGCCTTTACCTGACATGCAGCCCCATATCATCAATGACTGTGGAAATTTACATGTTCTCTTCAGGCGGTCATCTTTATAAATCTCATTGGAACGGCACCAAACAAAAGTTCCAGCATCATCACCTTGCCCAATGCAGATTCGAGATTCATCACTGAATATGACTTTCATCCAGTCATCCACAGTCCAGGATTGCTTTTCCTTAGCCCATTGGAACCTTGTTTTTTTCTGTTTAGGTGTTAATGATGGCTTTCGTTTAGCTTTTCTGTATGTAAATCCCATTTCCTTTAGGCGGTTTCTTACAGTTCGGTCACAGACGTTGACTCCAGTTTCCTCCCATTCGTTCCTCATTTGTTTTGTTGTGCATTTTCGATTTTTGAGACATATTGCTTTAAGTTTTCTGTCTTGACGCTTTGATGTCTTCCTTGGTCTACCAGTATGTTTGCCTTTAACAACCTTCCCATGTTGTTTGTATTTGGTCCAGAGTTTAGACACAGCTGACTGTGAACAACCAACATCTTTTGCAACACTGCGTGATGATTTACCCTCTTTTAAGAGTTTGATAATCCTCTCCTTTGTTTCAATTGACATCTCTCGTGTTGGAGCCATGATTCATGTCAGTCCACTTGGTGCAACAGCTCTCCAAGGTGTGATCACTCCTTTTTAGATGCAGACTAACGATCAGATCTGATTTGATGCAGGTGTTAGTTTTGGGGATAAAATTTACAGGGTGATTCCATAATTTATTCCTCAGAATTGAGTGAGTCCATATTTTTTTTTCCCCCTCTGCTTGGTCTAAAAAAGTAACCATTACTGACTGCCACAATTTTTTTTCTTGATTTCTTATAGTGTTTCTTAAAGCCAGAAAGTTGCCATATGAAATGACTTTAGTTTTGTGTCATGTCTGTGATCTGCTTTTTTTTCTACAAAATTAAACAACTGAATGAACATCCTCCGAGACCGGTGATTCCATAATTTTTGCCAGGGGTTGTACATTCTTGGCTTTTATCTCAATGAGGGGAAAATGTCTGTAGTTCCAGTTGAAAAACACTAATGCTGCCTGTGTTTGTGCGTGGGTTCCTGCCCACCTCAGCCTTTGGTTGGGTTACCATGAAATTTTACTCTTCCTTAGCCAATCACCATCATTTATGTGGTTGTCTTGGCCCTCCTGTCTCCCTAAACACAGAAAGGGGGGAGGGAAGGCTTTGCAGCTCAGCTAAAGAGCCTGCAGTTGAAAACATCTTCAGTGAACTTAATTGTAGTAACACACCACATTACGCAGTTGCAACAATGGAAGCAGTAATTAAATGACTTGACTGAAAAAAAAATAATGCCATTACTAAAGCCGTTTATTTTAACGTCATTATTCCCCTCATTGCTAATGTGGACTTCTAACAAAATGAGATGACTGGATCTCTTCAGAGAATAATTGGGTACCACTGGAATGACTTTGTGTCAAACGAGTGATTACTTACACCCCGTCGCTCCTTGACGATTTAGCCAGTATATGCTGACTCTATTAAAAATGCTGGCATATGTAGGCTTATCTCTAATAAATTATGTAGCTGTCACACCATGATGATTTAGCCAGCATATGCTGACAACCCCGTTTCCACAGAGTGGTTCATGTCGGTACTGCACGGTATAGTGCTTGTCGGAACAGTTAAGTCTGGCTTTGTTTGCATTTCCACTGCCGGCAGAACCCTTTTTTGGCATGAGGAACACTTATGTATTGACAAGGATGTCATCGAGCGCGTACACTGTCATGCAGTGTCTCTTCTCCACACGGAGGCAGAACGGAGTAATTTAACATTTTATTTTATTTTTGTCTTTGTGGATCATGGGATTTACTTTCATTGCATGCAGAATGCTGATGAGTCGACTGATGACTGTGGTAAATGCTGCCGTGAATGAATGAGGTACTGTGACTCAACTTTTAAAGCCCTGGTTGCAGTATGATCGGTCCCCCATCCGACTGATCAGATGGGAGTGAACATACCACAACACCGGCATCCTCAGGCTGAGAAATGCACCTGCAGCAGAGAAACCACTGGGGGACTTGCTTTAAAACGCTACATTTCAATAGCCGTGACAAAGAATTAAAGTATTTTCAGATCCCCACACCCATGTTTCACTTGGCTTTGGCAGGTAGATGGTTATTTTAAAGAAGTGGGAATCGACAGATTGGTTCCCATCCAGGAGTCCAGGTGGTGTTGTGGATGCAGTGAAATGCAGTACCAGCACATGATCTCAGACTTTGAGACTTTGGTGTGCATAGAAGTCTTGGGGTCCTGCGACAGACTGGTGTCCTGTCCAGCGTGTACCCCACCTCACGCTCTATGACTGCTGGGATAGGCTCCAGCCCCCCGCAACCCTTGATTGGAGTAAGTGGTTGAAGATGTGTGAGAAGTCTTTGGCTTTGTTCAGACTGCCAGTGAAAGTCAGATTTTAATCTGATTCCATGTTGCAAAAAATCATATGGAATCCACAGGGATTAAAGTTCTGCCTTGCTATGATGGACCTCCGTCAATTGGGGCTGCCAAAAGGCCATCTCAGTGCAGATCTGATGAGAATTTTAAAAAAGCGGGGGGGGGGGGGGGTATTTGATTGCTGATTATGATATGTAGCTTCACCAGTCTGCTGCGTCTGTTTACTGTTGTTGAGAGAGGTACTATCACCCCCCCCCCAATCCGATTTTTGCATCCATGACGTGGATCTGTGGATTGGTCCACTGTGAATGACGGCTTTCGCGTTCTTCATCAGCCAGCGTGGCCCACATCAATAATGCATTGTTCTGATCTCTAATTTGTCCAAAACCAGCATAGAGACAGTAAAGTTTAAATCAGTCCTCCACATATTTCTACCGTGTGAACAGGGGATTAATAGCAAAGATTGTGGAATTGTGATTTTGTGTCAGTGATTTAATTTAAAGTCTACAAAAATTCAGTCTGTTCAGAAGAAATGCTGCAGTGCCGCTCAGACTACTTAAAAAAACAAAAAACAAGCTTCTTCTGCGTGTGTGCGCTGATACGGTCTATGATCAGGACCTGAATGAACGCTGATCAGTGAGGGTGAATACATTTGTCCAGAAAGGGTTTTGAAATAATTACTGTTACCTTCTCACCAGACCATGTGGACATTCTCATCCTCGCTCTATTTATTTTATGAAGTTAGTTGCAAATTTAGATCAGTTTTCCGCTTTTCTGTTGTATTTTTCATGGTTTTGACAAAGGCATTTTTTATGCACTGATTCTGTGTATGTTCAGTTATTTGGGGCAAAATACAATTTTTACAATCAATGGCTATAAACTGATGGAAAACATGAAACTGTTAAATTCCAAGTGTTAACTTCAGAGTCAAGTATTTGTCTCATCAGACCAGAGGATTTTGTTTCTCCTGGTTTGAGAGTCCTTCAGGTGCATTTTGGCAAATTCCAGGTGGGCTGCCATGTGCCTTTTACTCAGGAGTGGCTTCCATCTGGCCATTCTACCATACAGGTCTGATTGGTGGATGGCTGCAGAGATGGTTGTCCTTCTGGAAAGTTCTCCTTTCTTCACAGAGGAATGCTGGAGCTCTGACAGATAACCATCAGGTTTTTGGTCACCTCCCTGACTAAGACCCTTCTCCCCCGATAGCTTAGTTTAGACGGGCAGCCAGCTCTAGGAAGAGTCCTGGTGGATTTGAACTTTTTCTATTTATGGATGATGGTGGCCACTGTGCTCTTTGGGACCTTCAAAGCATCAGAAATGTTTCTGTACACCCAGATTTGCCTTCATGCTTGGTTTGTGTGCGCTAGCAGCTGTGGGACCTTATATGTAGACAGGTGTGTGTGCCTTTCCAAATCATGTCCACTCAACTGAATTTACTCCAGGTGGACTCCAGTTAAACTGTAGAAACATCTCAAGGATGATCAGTGGAAACAGGCTGCACCTGAGATCAATTGTGAGCTTCGTAGCAAAGGGTGTGAATACTTATGTACATGTGATTTCTTAGGGTTTTTTTTTGTTTGTTTTGTGTTTTGTTTTTTGTTTTTTGATAAATTGGCAAAAATCTCAGAACTTCTTTCACATTTTCATTATGGGGTATTGTGTGTAGAATTTTGAGGGGGAAAAAAATGAATTTCATCCATAAAATGTGGAGAAAGTGAAGCGCTGTGTGTGAATGCATTCTAGATGTACTGTAGGCGTTGTATTGTTGGTTATATCTTAGTTCAATGTAAGCCATTTCCCACTGTAGCCAAGTGCTTGCTCACAGGGGGTCGTTTTGACCGTTGGGGTTTTACATAATTATTGTATGGCCTTGCCTTACAATATAAAGCGCCTTGGGGCAACTGTTTGTTGTGATTTGGCGCTATATAAAAAAATTGATTGATTGATTCTCCCTGATACATAAGGCAGCACTGGCATGCAATTTCAAAATTGATTTTGCCTCATCTAGAACCTCATTGTTTTGAATCTACACAGCTATGAATAACATTTATTCATCTATTGAATATCAGTTCAAATAAACTTAATTTAATATTTTTACAGTTTACATGCATTACTGTACAGTTTGGAATTTCGTATAATTGTGTCTTAGCTGTGACTTCTATGTCGTGAATGGAAAGTTATCAGAATTGAAATGAGGGCACTTTCTTTCCTGCTACCATGACCCTTACTCTGTGTAAATATGTAAAATACAAAAAAATTTTGTGAGCAAATATCGATTTTCTTTGTTCTTTTCATCCCTAAAATTGTGATTAAAAATACACCATTTGGTACCTTCCACCCCCTCCCCATTAATGCTTACAATTCGACATGTTCACATTTTTTGACCTGATCCTACTTACTGATGTCTGTATTAGAAAAGAGGTTCAGGTGACTTTATTTGTACCCGTAGGTAGATTTGTCTTGCAGCAAACAGAAAAGGGTGTCCATGTTAGTCAGGCACAACACTAACAAAGAACATATGCAAAACAAAAGTATACCGGGCACTCACAAGCTTGCTAAACCAGTAAAAACAAGCATCAGGCGAAACCACAAAAATATGGCCAGCATAAAAATTGATGTGCAAAAGGCAAATAAATAAATAGATAAATATGTGCAAACCCTACTAGGATTTATTCAAATGCATAATTTCTGCTGGAACAAAATTTCAATTTCAATTTAATTAGCTTATAATGCACCAAATCTCAAGACGCCTTACATGAAACAATTCAACATAAAATTTAAATAAATAATTAAAAATTAATAAAAAAAAATTCAAATGCATCATTAAAAACACAAGTAAAAGAATAAAACGGATAAACTATTCATAGAAAGAGAATAAAAATAAGTTTTCAGTCTTGACTTAAAAATGTCCACAGACCTAACTGCCTCACGGCCGCAGGATGCCTTTTCCACAGGGTGGGTGCACGATGCGAAAAGGCTCTTTGACCTGCTCACGACTTCTTCACTCTGGGAACACAGCATCCTGCGACTGCAAAGCCCAGGCTGGCATGTAAAGTTCCACCAGATCAGCCAGATAAGATGGCGCCAGTCCATGAACAACCTTAAAAGTCATTAACAAAATCTTAAAATCTGCTCTGAGTCAGGGAGCCAGTGTGAAAATGCCAAAATGGGTGTGATATGTTCAGACCTTCTGCTACATGTCAGAAGTCTGGCGGCAGCGTTCTGAACCAGTTGAAGACCCCTGATGCTGGACTGTGGTAACCCTGAAACAAGAACATCACAATAATCTAGTCTAGAAGAAACAAAAACATGAATCAAAACTACTCCTGTAGCATTTTGTCCTACACCTTGGGAGTTTGAACCTATGGCCAGAAGGTAGGAGCTGAAATTCATTAGCCAGAGGGTGGGAGTCATCACTAGTGATGCAGCTGGCTGTCTTGTGTAATTGTTTGGTGTATAGAGACTCTAAACTCAGCTGCGACTCCCTGATCAGCCGACTGGACCATTTAATAATCTGACTCAGTCTCTTCTTATCCTTCAGTGTCAGACTGCCAAACCATGCCATCAAAAAAAAAAGATAAGAGATTCAATAAGAGCACAATAAAAGTGTTAACATGGTTCAGCTGATGTGGAAGTAGGACAGCTTCCTGAGGCAGAACAAGCGCTGATGACCCTTCCTGCACACCACCTCACAGTTTGCCTCAGACCTCAGCTTATTATCAATTATAGTCCCAAGGTATTTAAAAGTTTGCACAATTTCAACTGGTTGACCATTAATTATTGTGTTGTCAGGTGTGCTGGCATGCTTCCTAAAATAAATAACCATATCTTTGGTTTTTAATGTATTGAGCTGAAGCTATGAGTCCTCACACCATTAAACAAAATGGTCAACTACACGGCCGTGAATGTTCTCATTCAGACTGACAATCACTGTGCCATCCACGTATTTTAAGATGAGCCTGTTTTTAAAAGTGCTCTGACACATACTGGTGTAAAGAATAAATAAAGGTGAGAGCACACACCCTTGTGGCGAGCCAGTAGAAGAACACAGTTTGATAAAAGCTCATTCACTCTGACTTTCTGTATTCTGTTTGTTAAAAAGTCTAAAATCCAGCCCACAAGATTATTGCTTAGTTTAAAAAGTTCTAAAAGCCTTTGGGTTAAAATACAAGGTTGGATTGTGTTAAAAGCTGAGAAGTCAATAAATAAAGCTGGGCATGACACTCACTTCCCTCCAGATGTTTAAAAAGCAAATTAAGCACAGTGTGGCATCCTCCACTCCTCTGTTAGGCCCGTAAGCAAATTGTAACAGGTCGAGTGCATGCATAGTTCTTTTTAGCATTTCAGACCGTACCAATTTCTCAAAGATTTTCATCAGGTTTGATGTTAGGGCAACAGGCCTGAAATCATTCAATGTTGTAGGATTGCTGGATTTAGGAACTGGGACCACAACAGCCTCTTTCCACACTTTGGGAACATTCTGTGTTTTCAAGAACTGGTTAAAAAATATGATAAAAAAAAAAAACAAACAAACTGGAATCAGCTCTTTTGCACAAGATTTGAGTAAGTGGCTGCAGATGGTTGGACCATGACTCTTGTTTACTTTTGTGCTAAGGAAGACTTTTTCAATGTCCCGTTGGTTAGAGTAAAAATACTGGGGGTCACGGAACGTGAGACCAAGTTCGTGGGTTTCCTTGCTAAAATCGGATGTGATAAAACGATTATAAAAACAATTAAGAACATTAGCTAGTTCAGTATCTGAGTTGAAACTGTTTAAAGTGATGTTTGTGCTATTTTTCATATTTTGCAGGACTGCAATAGCCTTCATACTAGACCAAGCTGACCCAAGGTTATGAGCAGCCATCTTATTCTCCAGCTCAGACTTGTAGCTCTGTTTTGCTTTAAGAATCTCTATTTTAAGCATTTTAAGGTGACTAAAAGAAGGTCTGAATCTGCTCCCTTTTTAAAGTCATCCTTCTTTTTCTTTATACAAGACTTCACTGATTTAGTGACCTATGATCTGTTGTTGGGATAAATTTGAACTCTCTTACAAGGGACAATCATGTCTCTACAAAAAGTGACATAAGAGCATATGACATCAATGAGTTCATCCAATGTGTCACAGGATTGCTTAAACATGTCCCAGTCAGTACAGTTAAAACATTCCTGCAAACAGAGCTCAGAATCAGCAGTCCAGACTTTCACCTCCTTGGTTTGTACTTTTTTCCCTCTTTAAAACAGTCTTGTAGGTTGGCAGAAGGTGCACACAATTATGATCTGCAGAACCCAAAAGGGAGAGAGGGAGTGATTTAAAAGCATCTTTAATTGACCCATAACATAAATCCAAAGTCTTACCACACCTTGTTGGGCAGGTAACATATTGATAGATGTTTGTTAGTGTTTTTTCAAAGAGACATGATTAAAATCTCCCAAGATAAAATTAGGAGCATCAGGTGAGAGGGACTGCATTTTTGTACTACATTAAAAACAGTACTAGAGGCACAGGCAGCATTTGCCTTTGGGTGAATGTATAGTACTGTTATAAAAACTTGTGGGAATTCATGGGGCAGATAGAAAGGACACAATGACACAGATAAAAGTACAACTGGTGTGCAGTTTTTCTCTCTGACAGTCACAGAGGTGACTGTCAATACCGTTTGTTGTTGTACAAACATACCTCGCCTCCATGTAGAGCAGCAGTGGGTGGTGAGTGAAATATCATCTTGTTCAACAGGAGAGCAATTTGCTGTTTTCTTAGCCATCTTCACCTTGTTTTACCTTAAACAAGGACACGATTGCAAAAGGGTTTCTGAAAAAGGTGGGTGATGAGCAGGTTATGATTTGGCTGTTAAAACAAACAAAAATTCAGTCAGATTATTTATATATATATTGCTTTAATCCCTGAATCTATCCCGCCCCCCCCCCCCCCCCCGCCCCCCCCAAAAAAAATCAGTTTGAAGATCATTCGTAGGTTGTTTGAAATACAATTTGATTTGCATGTTTTGGTCTGCACACTCAGATTGGAATCCGGGTGCACTGTTACGCCTGACTTTTGATGCCACTTAAAATTTGGTGGAACTGGGAGAGCTGTACTCTCCCTCACCACTCCAGATACTGCAGACTGCTTCGCTCTTGATCTCCTCCCATCCCAGCAGTTTTAACCCACTCCAGTTAAAGATGCTTGCTCCAAAAAAGAAAACAAAATGTTTGACATGAATTGTGCTTCCAGGAATATGCTGTTGGGTGACAGCTGTTGTTCAGCTAAATGAACTAGTTGGAGGCAGGGGAGAATGTGGGTGCATATATACAACCCCTGGCAATAATTATGGAATCACCGGCCTTGGAGGATGTTCATTCAGATGTTTAATTTTGTAGAAAAAAAGCAGATCAGACATGACACAAAACTAAAGTCATTTCAAATGGCAACTTTCTGGCTTTAAGAAACACTATAAGAAATCAAGAAAAAATAATTGTGGCAGTCAGTAATGGTTACTGTTTTAGACCAAGCAGAGGGAAAAAATATGGAATCACTCAATTCTGAGGAATAAATTATGGAATCACCCTGTAAATTTTCATCCCCAAAACTAACATCTGCATCAAATTAGATCTGCTCGTTAGTCTGCATCTAAAAAGGAGTGATCACATCTTAGAGAGCTGTTGCACCAAGTGGACTGACATGAATCATGGCTCCAACACGAGAGATGTCAATTGAAACAAAGGAGAGGATTATGAAACTCTTAAAAGAGGGTAAATCATGACGCAGTGTTGCAAAAGATGTTGGTTGTTCACAGTCAGCTGTGTCTAAACTCTGGACCAAATACAAACAACATGGGAAGGTTGTTAAAGGCAAACATACTGGTAGACCAAGGAAGACATCAAAGCGTCAAGACAGGAAACTTAAAGCAGTATGTCTCAAAAATTGAAAATGCACAACAAAACAAATGAGGAACGAATGGGAGGAAACTGGAGTCAACGTCTGTGACCGAACTGTAAGAAACTGCCTAAAGGAAATGGGATTTACATACAGAAAAGCTAAACGAAAGCCATCATTAACACCTAAACAGAAAAAAACAAGGTTACGATGGGCTAAGGAAAAGCAATCGTGGACTGTGGATGACTGGATGAAAGTCATATTCAGTGATGAATCTCGAATCTGCATTGGGCAAGGTGATGATGCTGGAACTTTTGTTTGGTGCTGTTCCAATGAGATTTATAAAGATGACTGCCTGAAGAGAATATGTAAATTTCCACAGTCACTGATGATATGGGGCTGCATGTCAGGTAAAGGCACTGGGGAGATGGCTGTCATTACATCATCAATAAATGCACAAGTTTACGTTGATATTTTGGACACTTTTCTTATTCCATCAATTGAAAGGATTTTTGGGGATGATGAAATCATTTTTCAAGATGATAATGTATCTTGCCATAGAGCAAAAACTGTGAAAACATTCCTTGCAAAAAGACATATAGGGTCAATGTCATGGCCTGCAAATAGTCCGGATCTTAATCCAATTGAAAATCTTTGGTGGAAGTTGAAGAAAATGGTCCATGACAAGGCTCCAACCTGCAAAGCTGATCTGGCAACAGCAATCAGAGAAAGTTGGAGCCAGACTGATGAAGAGTACTGTTTGTCACTCATTAAGTCCATGCCTCAGAGACTGCAAGCTGTTATAAAAGCCAGAGGTGGTGCATCAAAATACGAGTGATGTGTTGGAGCGTTCTTTTGTTTTTCATGATTCCATAATATTTTCCTCAGAATTGAGTGATTCCATATTTTTTTTTCCCTCTGCTTGGTCTAAAAAAGTAACCGTTAGACTGCCACAATTTTTTTTCCTGATTTCTTATATAGTGTTTCTTGAAGCCAGAAAGTTGCCATTTGAAATGGCTTTAGTTTTGTGTCATGCCTGTGATCTGCTTTTTTTCTACAAAATTAAACAACTGAACATCCTCTGAGGCCGGTGATTCCATAATTTTTGCCAGGGGTTGTGTGTGTGTGTATACTCAACAAAAATATAAACGCAACACTTTTGGTTTTGCTCCCATTTTGTATGAGATGAACTCAAAGATCTAAAACTTTTTCCACATACACAATATCACCATTTCCCTCAAATATTGTTCACAAACCAGTCTAAATCTGTGATAGTGAGCACTTCTCCTTTGCTGAGATAATCCTCCCCACCTCACAGGTGTGCCATACCAAGATGCTGATTAGACACCATGATTAGTGCACAGGTGTGCCTTAGACTGCCCACAATAAAATGGAAATGGTGATATTGTGTATGTGGAAAAAGTTTTAGATCTTTGAGTTCATCTCATACAAAATGGGAGCAAAACCAAAAGTGTTGCGTTTATATTTTTGTTGAGTATATATATATATATATATATATATATATACACACACGCCCAGACTAACCTGTAAAACCACCACAGAAGACCATGTGGAACATGTCATTATCAAATACATATGCTGTGGAAAGATTGAGCAGTGATGCAACAGCTGCCTTTAGCTGCTGAGTGTGTCCAACGTGAGGCTGATTATTACATTAATCGATAAGTTTTGGTCTGATAATTTTTAGACCAGTAACGTATTTTTGAAGATGTGGTAAACAAAGCTTAACAGTTACAAACAGTTATGAAGTCTAAAGTCAGTTGAGTACCTCCCTGTTAAATGTTTTGTAGTAGATGCACGGTTCTATTCTCTGCAAATAGAAGAGAGCTGGTTCTAGAAGAAACCGCTCTAACCTCTGCAGGCAAAGGAGAACTGGTCACAGAAAAGAAAAAAAGCTCATTTCTTTTGACCCCATACTGATACGCTTGCAATATCACCCAAGTCATCCAGAGGCATACAGTTTTAACTTATGGTTTAAATTTTAAAAACTAATATCGAACAAGTTATTTAAATTCACGCCACGTCTGAAGTTTTATTAAGTGAAAATATCAGATATATGTTTTAGTTTTAAAGTAATGCACTAATTTTGAAGGTTTTAGTGTGGACATGCTGTCCCCAGTGCATTATGGTATGCTGTACCTCAGTACATTCACGACAGAAGAAATGCATTGGGGACATTCTGATCAGGCTCCACATGGACAACAGCATTAAACTCTTTGTATACTGTGCCTAAAACCCTCGTGAATATATTCTTTAGGTTTATAGACGTTATTGTTTGTTTTATGTAAAAATGCCAGAAGAAGCTCAGGTTGCTTCTCAAAGCCAAAAAGTGTTAAATTGTGATTCAGGCCGTGTGATATAACGGTGTCAAAATGCATAGAACACTGCCATCTACTGGCGACTGGTTATATCAGTGCTGTCGACCACAGGATTTTAAAATTATCGGTAGGTTTCCAAAACCTGAGACCACACAGATAAAAAATGACACCGCACCAAACATGATATCACTATTATTTGATTTTTTTGTGCGACTGACATCGTTATTCAAGCATTCAAAAGGCGATTCTTATCACCACACAACTCCAACCACACACGAGAAAGTTTTTTGACAGTTCTTGTTATTGAAAGAAACCTTGTCTCCCTAACCGGATAGAGTTGTGGCGTCATCACGCGTGTGCTTAGGTGCTGTCTCGCGGGATCTTGAAAATGTCTTTTTTTTTTTTTATACAAATGAAAAAATGACATGTTTTACAAAAGCACATTTATTTGTAAACACCAACACGTTACATTGATTCACTTGTGTTTGTTTTTACATAGAATGAATGAATCAACCAATCAGTATGAGCGGAGGCTTAGTTACCCATAATCCCCTTTGGGCATCTGTATGGTAATGTTCAAATCTTCAGAATTAGTGCATTATTTTAAAATTAACAGATGTGTTATATATCACTTTGTACATTTTAAGAGTTTACATTAATGTAGTTATTCTATCCGGAATAATTTTATTTATAAAGCAAAACCATAAATCAAACCTGCTTTCCATTTCAAGACCTCTGCCTCATTGCTGGACCACTGTATCCAGTCAGGGTAAATGTGCTTTCCTACAGCAGGAGGCAGAGCGCACAAAGACAGAAGTGCTGGCTCATTGGCTGTTTGGGTTTGTGATTGCCTGTGATTCTATAAGAAGCTTTGGCGGTGTTTAAACTCAAAATCAGCTTCTTAGTAGCTGAGAGTGTATTTGAGGCAAAATTGAAAGTTATCGGTTATCTGTAGCTTCCGATACGTTTTAGGCAGTTTATTGGTTTAGCTTTTAAGAAGATAACTTTTTAGGTAGCTGATTACCGGTTATCGAAGCTAACTTTTTGGTTAGCTATGCCCACCACTGCCTATTACATAAATAACTAGCTAACCAATCCAGGGCTAATCCTCTAATGCCGTACTTCTGTAATTTGTCCACTAATAAAGTATGATCTATGGTATCAAATGCTTTCTGTAAATCAAAGAAAACCCCTACAGTGTATTGTTTCATTGTTATGGGAAAACCTCCCTTTGAACATTGCAGATTATAGCTTGTACACACAAGTTTATGACTTCAGTAAATATTGTTTTGGTTCCAAAGCATAATACTAGTGACATTTTCTATGAAATTGTACATTTTTGTGCAGAATTTTCTAAAAAACACTTTATTTAAAAGTAATATCTCTAACAACTTTGCAGAGTTTGTGGCAGCTCTTCATCAGCCTCATTTTCATGACTGTCCAGATTCCCACCGCCATTTCTGCTTCCATGGCACATGTCGCTTCCTGATACTGGAGGAGACGCCTGCATGTGTGTAAGTAGATCCTGTAAGAAACATGAGATGATGGCAATAGTGATTGTGATGTTGCAGTAGAAATGAAAACTGACCTTCTTTGCATCACCTGAAAAGTGTAAGTGCTCTACAAAGAAATGTCTTTATTTTGGATTTGTAGTATATGGTTTATTTTTTTTTTTGTGTTTTCAAGAAACTTTGGTGTTTAGGGTATTTAAAACATTTTGACTTTCAAGCTCTGATGAATTGAGACTTCAGATTTGCATTGTTAGTATGTTAGACAAAGTTACTGGGTCAAACAGCAGGTTCCTTCAACTTTTCTCTTTATGCTCTGTCGCCACAGCATATTTGATATGGATTGAATAGCTGCAGTGGGAAATCAAAGTCTTAAACTGCCACTTAAATGCTAGGTCTGTAGATCAGTTATAAGATAATCTACTTAATGATATGCTTCATGATTAGGTAATCTGAATAAATTATATATATATATATATATATATATATATATATATATATATATCCTTTTCAGAGCCAAGCAGCATGTTCTCATTTCAATGTTTAGAGCCAGTCTGGACAGACCATTTTCATTGAAGTACAAGGTCAAAGGTCAATATCATGCATAATTAACCAAACAAATATAATGTGCATTCTTCAGGTCACAGGTCTTCTGATAAATTAACATCTTGAACATCGTCATATGCGATCATTGGCTTTTTCTGTGCGATATTTGTTTAGTTAATGCGTCGATTTGCGATTTATTGGTGTCTTTTTAATCTTCACTTAATCTGACTTGAGGGATCAGAGCCCACACCGTTAGTGGTTATTGTGGCACCATCACTGCACAGACAATAGCTAGTGCAGACTTGTGGAAAATGAAATAAAACTCAAGCTAAGAGAGATACGAAGGATTTTTGTGGCACAAGTGCAGACACACCTAACAAGCCTCATCAGTTACATTGCAGAATGTCATGGTGGTCTTTGTCTTACAGAGAATCACATATCAAATTTTCAGAATGTCCCTGGAAGAGAGTAAATTTCAAACTTGTGAAACCATGAAGACCACCTTTTTATATTTATACGAGGTCTGTTAGAAATGTATCCGACCTTATTTTTTTGCGAAAACCTAATGGATCTGAATCAAGCATGCTTGCATGAGCTGACCTTGAACCTTCGTGTGCATGCATGAATTTTTTCCCGCCTGTCAATAGCATCAGTTGCTGGCAAGCAGCATTTGCGTGAGGTAGTGTGTAGTGCTCTCGGAGGTTTTTCATTTCAAGGAAAATGAAGGAACGGCTGGAGCAGCGCTACTGCATCACGTTTTGCCAGAAACTGGGTGACAGCCAGGTGGAAACCATTAGGAAGATTCAGACAGCTTTTGGTGACAATGCTATGGGCATCACATAGATTAAGGAGTGGTACAACCGGTTTAAAGATGGCCGCACAACGGTGGAGAGCGAGCCACGCTCTGGTCGTCCATCAGTATGCCGAAATGACCAGGTCATTGCCAAAGTGAACGCTGTGGTGATGCAGGACCTTCGTGTGACTATCCGAGAAATTGCAGAAGAGGTGGGCTTCAGCACTTTTTCGGCACATTCCATTGCGAACGAAGATTTGGCTATGAAGAGTGGCAGCGAAATTTGTTCCGAAGCTGCTGACGGCGGCGCAAAAGCAACTTCGTGTTGAAGTCTCAAAGGACATGCTGGACTCCACAAGCAGTGACACCGACTTCATGAACACCGTAATCACTGGTGATGAGTCCTGGGTGTACGGGTACGACCCGGAAACCAAATCCCAGTCGTCACAGTGGAAACATTCCACGTCACCAAGACCAAAGAAGGCCCGCCAAGTGCGCAGCAACGTCAAAGTGATGCTGACTGTTTTCTTTGACTCCCGCGGTGTGGTACACCATGAGTATGCACCACAGGGTCAAACAATCACCAAAGAGTACTACAGGGATGTCCTCCGTCGCCTACGTGATGCTGTGCGGTGCAAGAGACCGGAGTTGTGGTCAACAGGAAATTGGCGCCTCCATCACGACAATACTTCAACACATTCCTCGCACTTGATTCAGACTTTTTTGATGAAAAACCAGACTCCTGTGGTTCAACAGGCTCCTTACTCTCCTGATATGGCCCCTTGCGACTTCTGGCTGTTCCCCAAACTCAAGAGGCCATAGAAAGGAACGCAATTTCAGACAAGAGAGGACATTATGGCTGCAACGACAGCCGAGCTAAACTCCATTTCGAAAGAGGCTTTCTCAGAATGCTTCCAACAATGGCAGCACCACTGGGAGAAGTGTGTGGAGTCCCAAGGAGACTACTTTGAGGGTGATTAGTTTTCCATCACTCCAGGTATGACAGTTCCCCCCCCCCCCCCCCCCCCCCCCGGCCAAAGGTCTGATACTTTTCTAACAGACCTCGTATTTCACAATGAAGGCAGCAGTGCACACGTTAAGATGTCATTGAATCATATGAACATTTACAACAAAAGCAGGTCAGCCAGCTCCTATTTTTGTATAAATTCAGAAATTGCAGACTTAAAAGTTCAGGGACAAATGGCATCTTTTCCCATAGCAGCAACCCTTGCATTATAATACAAAGGTTGCTGCTGTGGGAAAAGATGTGTTCTTACTTCTTGATCAAATCTTTACAGTATGCTGATATTTTGAATAACTCAAAATGATACATGCGACTCAAATTCCTGCATGAGCCGTAATTTCTCTGAAGAAAAATGTTGACCAAAACGGCCTAAAAACAATCAAAAATGCTCCACCGAAGCAGAGACTTCTGATTAATAAACTCAGCAATATAGAGTCGAGGGGCAGGCGGAACAATTTAAGGATATATGGAGTGCGTGAAGATATGGAGGGCTCCTCTGATACAGTTTGTGGACAGTTTGCTGACAAAAGAAAAGCTTATTGAGGAAGGAGTTGATGCCCAAATACAACGCACACACCGGGTACTCAGTCTGAAACCGCCTCCCAACACCCCCCAAGATCAATAGTTGTTAATTTTCTTCAGTTTAGAGTCAAAGAAATGGTTCTCAGAAATGCATGGAAAAAGAAGATACAGTGCAGAGATAAAACTCTCTCTTTTGATCACGACTACACATCTGATGTGATCCAACAACGCAAAGTCTACAAAAAGGTTAAGGACACTTTGAAAGAGAAAGGTGTACATTTCCAGACACCGTATACCTGAATGCGCATCCACTGGGACAGCGGATCTCAAATCTACAACAGTGCAAATGAAGTGGAAAGAGCGCTAAAACAACGTGGTTTGCTCCCGGATCATCTCAACAAGGAGGAAACAGGTGGCAACAGACCACAAGCGACCCGACGAGAGGAGCAGACATCACCATGGCAACGCGTTCGTAAGCGCAGAGAGCGGGACACAGCCAAAAGGGCATGCCAGCGGCTCCAGGAGTTTCAGTAGAAGACTTTGACTTGAATGAACCATTCAAGTGGCAGGTGCTGACGAAAACTGATGATTGAGCTAAAGAGTGTCTATATATACTAGAAAATGACAATAGTTCAGTCAAATTTACTGTACAAAAGCCTGTCTGTAAGGAGCTAAAATGCCTTAGGTAGAATTGGTGGAAAAACTCAGCTAGAGTTATTCACTGGTTCTGGGAGGGGACCTTCTCTCTTAGGGTGGCTTTTCCCCTTACCTGCTAAAGGTAAAAAAGTAGGGACGTTTGATACCTCACCTTGGGAGGCTAACTTTATTTTCTTTTTTACTCAACTTTGTTTTGTTCTGTTATTGTTCGTTCTCACAATGTTCCTGTTTGAAATTTGGATTTGTAAGACAAGCAACCAAACTAAATTACTTTTCATTAATGATGAGTCTAAAACTTAAAATTATGTCATTGAATGTGAATGGATTGGGTAACCCGGTGAAACGGGCAAGGGTAATGAAGAAAATAAAAGATTTGCATGTCATAATGCTACAAGAAACTCACTTGGGAGCTTCAGAACACGAGAAACTTTCAAAATCTGGATATAACATTATCTACAGTTCATATCCACAGAGTCATAGAAGAAGTGTAGCTATACTTGTTTCGAAAAATATATATTTTGAGAATCTTAAAGTAACATCTGACAAAGATGGCAGATTTCTCATAGTGAAATGTAAGGTAGAGCATAATTTGATGACATTAGTAAAATCTACGCTCCTCCTGAAAGTGAAGTGAAATTCTACAAAGACTTTCTTGATAATTTTACTGCAGAAACAGTAAATGACTTGTGTATGTGGGGGAGACTGGAACGCAGTCCTAAATTTTAAATTGGACTCTACAAGTAAAAACAGAAGTAAAAAACATCTTACAAAATTACTTAACACAACTTTGAAAGAAATTGGCATGGTTGATGTGTGGAGGAAACTCTACCCAACTACAAGGGACTTTACTCATTACTCTGTGCCTCATGGTGTACACTCAAGAATAGACTTCTTCATAATGCTGCAGGAAGATTTTTATAGGGTAAGAGAATGTCAGATAGGAGTCACAGATGTTTCAGACCATAACGCTATTTATTTAACTATGGATGTAGGAAATAATAAAAAAAAATACACTATGGCGACTAAATGTAGCTTTACTTAACAACCAGTCAGTAGTAAGCTTTGTCAAACAAGAAATCAAGACGCATATTGAACATAATGACAATGGGGAGGTGGACTCATTAATGTTGTGGGACGCGCTGAAAGTGGTATTAAGAGGGAAAATTATAGCTAGAGCAACATATATCAAAAAATCAAAAATTGAAAGATATAATAGATTGGTTAATGACTTAAAAGACAGAGAAGACAAATTTAAAATACAAAAGGATGAAGACATTTAAAAAGAAATTAAAAACCTGAAACTACAACTTGAAGAATACTTTGATGAGATGGAGAAAATGGCTAGATATACCAAACAGGCATATTATGAAATTGGTTCAAAATCCACAAAGCTGCTAGCCCGTAAACTGCGTAAACAGCAAAAGGATTCTTTAATTCCGAAATTAAAAGACCCCTTTTCACAAAAAGTCCAGACAGATCCAAAAGATATTGAAAGAACTTATCAGTACTGTAGCGACTTGTACTCACAAGAGGGTGCCCATGACTAATCTTTAATTAGATTATTTCTGGACAAGTTTGATCTTCCTTCTATAGGAGAAACACAAAATAAACACTTGATGGCTGAAATTACACAAAAGGAGCTGGATAAAGCAATAAATTGGTTAAAATCAAATAAAGCCCCAGGTAGTGATGGTTTTCCTGGCGAGTGGTACAGGGTATTTAAAGAAGAACTGAAGCCATTACTTCTCAGGGTCTTAAATTATATCCTCAAAGAAGGCAAAACTCCCCCTTCATGGAAAGAGGCAATAATTTCACTAATTCCTAAAGAAAACAAGGATAGAGAAAATTGTGCTAACTATAGGCCAATATCCATATTAAATGTAGACTACAAAATATACACATCCATTATTTCCAAAAGATTTGAGTCTTTTATTTCTGATTTAATTGATGAAGACCAGACTGGCTTCATAATTGGCTGACAAACACAATATAATATCCAAAGAAGTTTACAAGTAATTCATACAATAACCAATAATAAACTGAAAGCAGCCCTGTTCAGTCTTGACGCAGAAAACGGTTTTGATTGAGTAAATTGGGACTTTTTATACCAAACATTGAGGAAATTTGGTTTTACTGATGAATCTATTCAATGTATAATGGCAATCTGCGAAAAACCTACTGTAAGATTAAAGATCAATGGCTCTTTGACAGAATGTTTTGACCTCAGCAGAGGCCATCAGCAAGGGTGTGGATTAAGCCCCACCCTCTTTGCTTTATATATAGAGCCACTGGCCCAAGCAATCTGACAAGAAGTTGATTTAAAGGGAATTATAATCGATGAAAGAGAACAAAAAATTGGACTGTTTGCGGACGACATCCTGTTATTCCTGGAAGACATTAATGCATCTCTCCCCAAATTGGTGAATCTCTTGGAGAAATTTAAAGAATATGCAGTTTATAAAATGAATATTTCAAAAACTCAGGTGTTGCTTTTAGACCATTTGCCCTCAACTGAAACTGCCTGTGAATATAACTTGCAATGGAACAACAACAAAATCAAATATCTTGGAGTGTTTCTCCCTAAAGATCCAATTCTTTTGTATAGTTTCAATTAATCAAAGTCTCAGAGCAGATATTCAGAGAAAGTCCACTTACCCACTTGAGCGATAGAATAAATGTGATAAAAATGAACATTCTGCCAAGGCTTCTATATTTCCATCCCTCCCTGTAAACATACCAGTAAAACAATTCAATGAATGGGATAAAATGTTTTCTAAATTTATTTGGGACAGTAAGAAAGCCAGAGTAAGATATTCCACAATTCAACTTCCAAAGGATAGAGGAGGCATGGCCCTTCCAAACCTGAAACTCTACTTTTACGCAGCACAACTAAGGGCCCTGTCCCACTGGGGAGAGGATTAATTGTGCATGAATTGAGTATACAAATTGCGGGCGTTCGTTGTCGTACGCAACAAATGGCCAAAAATGACAAATGTCCCAGTATGATTTACGGATATATTAATAATATATAGCGAATATATGATGAACAATCACGGTTATATAACGCATGTAGTGAGGAAACTGATCCGACACATTGAGATTATCATGGCAGTATTACGGGTGTATTATGGCATCTGCATTGCGGTCATAAAAGAAGCGCACTCGGGCCGTCGGCATCACTATTCACACCAACGATACAGCCTCTGGAGCATTTGCTGGACTTGGACAAGTTGATCAGAGTGTTATGCGAGGGTTAACTGTTCATGAGTTTGGGGAGTGGGAGAGGGGAAGCCGCTGGGGGTGTGAGATGGTGGGTTGTTTTTTTTTTTTTTTTTGAGAGTGTCACAGAAAACAGACTTCAGCGTGAGTTGTGGCTAAACAAACTCTTCCTTTTGTTGGTGTTAAATAAAAGTCCTGGATTGCAGCAGCTACATCTTTGTGGATTTACACAGCTGGACCGGCACTGACTGGCAGGTATGTCGCTTTCTGCCACATATAATACTTTGGGTTTACGTGACATGTTTATGCATTCACAGATTGTCCGCAAAGCAGATGTAATAAAAATGCTTTATTCGTGGCCAATTTGTATGCATTTGCTACAACATATTTTAGTTTGTGATGTGGACATGATGGGCACGCAATATATCTGTTTTACACACTGTCCCGGTCCGCTGCCAAGCCGCAAATCCCCGTCAGTTGAGGATATCAGCGGTTAACGGCAGATATACAGCGCAGAGTGTGAGTATGTATTGTGTATGAATTGAGTATGTAAGGCAGATGTCATCTGTGGATGCCTCTGCGGATGATCACTGGCGTGTTCGGATGACGGCCGACTCATACAGGCATGTTACACGGATATTGCGGATGTTTGGCGAACATGGGCCAATTTTGTGCGCAATCCATACGCAAATCCTCCTAAACGCCAGTGGGACAGGGCCCTAAGGTATTTGTGTTGTTGGTGTGACCCTGGTTATATTGCCAGATGGAAGGAAAATGAGATGTGCATCCTTCAATATAATATTCAAACAATCCTGGGAGAGAATAGTGCACCAAATAAATTAAAGCAAAATCTTAACCCAATTACACAGTTTACACTTGACACTTGGTTTGATCTGGCAAAGCAATTAAAATTAAAGAAAGAAAGAAAATTAAGATGGATAGCATATGACAAGGACTTTAAACCTGGAGTGCATGACTGTGTTCAAGCACTGGATTGACAATGGTCTCACAGCTTTTTGCTCTTTAATTAGTAACGGTGAAATTAAGAGTTTCCAAAACTTAAAACTAAAGTATAAACTTGAGAATAAGGACATCTTCCAATGTCTGCAACTGAGAGAATATTACAAAAAAGAAATAAAGGAAAGGGGTAGTGAACCCAATGCAGTCCTGGAAACACTATGTGGTGCATATCAACACAAGACTCAAAAAAAATTATATGAAGGCTGTATTCAAGCTTAATGTCTTGTCAAAAAAAAAAAAATACAAGTGTATATGTTAAAGAGAAATGGGAGAAAGAAAAATCTATTCAAATTTCTAATGATGAATGGTATAAAATTTGTGAAATATCTGTCGTCTACAAATTCTCAAAAATGGAGAGAATTCAATTGGAAAAATTTAATTAGATTTTTTATTACACCATCTATTAAAAGTAAACAGTTGGCAAACAGCAGAACTGCTGGAGACAATGTGGTGTTAACGCTAACCACTCTCATATATTCTAGGACTACATCAAAATAAAACCTTACTGGACATCTATCCATCTCATTTTGTGTGAAATTTTGAAATACTCTATCAACATGTTTTGTTTCTTTATACTTGGGATCGCTTATGGATGTTAGGAAAGAAGACCAGTATTTAGTAAAAATATTATTGACTGCTGCAAGGAAAGCTATTACAAGAAAATGGCTCAACCCTGAACCACCGGACCAAAACCATTGGATGAGTATTGTTCAGGAAATATTTACAATGGAAAAAATGACTTTCATTTTAAGATTGAAACAGAATTTGACAAAAAATGGGACAAATGGATGACATACAAATTATCATCAATTGAAAACTGAATCAAACATATTCAAACATAATGGGTTGCTGTCACAATTTTTAATTTTTTTCAGTTTTACGTTACTGAGTTATTTTTTCCTCTTTGTTTGATGTTTTTTGTGAGCAAAATGTTTTATTGTAAGTGTTAAAACATTGCATCTGTGTTTATATGTGAAAAACGATAAAGATTTAAGTGAAAAAAATGCTCCACCGAACTTCACACATTTAACACAAAAATATTGCATTCTCAAATTAACTACCATTTACTAGTTTTCCAAAAATCAGAATAATACAGTTTTATGTCTCTGTAGAAAACTATGCAGAAGCAGTAATATAACTTGTTGTGCCATTAATTGTCCTAATGGATTATGTAAAAAGTGTGTATACTCCAGTATTTCCACCAAGTAGAATTTTATTTGTTGTTAGCAGGAATCATCGCTTAGCTAACATTAACTCCACTCCAAAATAACCCTAACGCTGCATGTTTAGTGAGCAAATACTGCAGTCATGATTTTTAATACCGGCCAGTCTGCAAACGTATACGTTAATATGACGCCCAAACTAAGGGTTAGCCATGTTTGGTAACCACTGTGAGATGGGGTACATTTGGGCTTCATTCATCCCAACCAGGTTGCACAGGGTCTTAGCCATGCTCCACCTCTTCACTCATTCATGAGTTGGCTGTGTTGGAATAAGTGGTGCCAAGATATTTATAGTCACTGCTGTCTGTTAAATTAAACAGTATAGATTTAAAACGTGAATATTCTGTTAATGCACAATAGACATATTTTAAATATGTCCATATGTAGTGCAGTGACCCCAAGCAATCGGCACACCAAATTTGGTGTAGGTAGGATCAAAACATCTATAAGCATCGTGCGTCCATTTATTTGTCTGTCATATATACAGTGAGGAAAATAAGTATTTGAACACCCTTCGAGTTTTCAAGTTCTCCCATTTAGAAATCATGGAGGAGTCTGAAATTTTCATCTTAGGTGCATGTCCACTGTGAGAGACATAATCTTAAAAAAAAAAAAAAAAAAAAAATCCCGAAATCACAATGTATGATTTTTTTTTAAATAATTTATTTGTATGTTACTGCTGCAAATAAGTATTTGAACACCTACCAACCAGCAAGAATTCTGGCTCACACAGACCTGTTAATTTTTCTTTAAGAAGCCCTCTTATTCTGCACTCTTTACCTGTATTAGTTGCACCTGTTTTGAACTTGTTACCTGTATAAAACACACCTGTTCACACACTCAATCAGTCACACTCCAACCTGTCCACCATAGCCAAGACCAAAGAGCTGTCTAAGGACACCAGGGACAAAATTGTAGATGTACACAAGGCTGGGATGGACTACAGGATAACAGGCAAGCAGCTTGGTAGAAGACAACAACTGTTATGATTATTTATTAAAAAGTGGAAGAAACACAAGATGACTGTCAATCTCCCTCGGTCTGGGATTCCATGCAAGATCTCACTTTGTGGGGTAAGGATGATTCTGAGAAAGCTCAGAACTACACAGCAGGACCTGGTCAATAACCTGAAGAGAGCTGGGACCACAGTCACCAAGATTACATTGGTAACACATGATGCTGTCATGGTTTAAATGGTTTTAGAAGGTCCCCCTGCTCAAGCCAGCACATGTCCAGGCCCGTTTGAAGTTCATCCATGACCATCTGGATGATCCAGAGGAGGCATGGGAGAAGGTCATGAGGTCAGATGAGACCAAAATAGAGCTTTTTGGAATCAACTCCACTTACCATGTTTAGACAAGTTTACCAAGTTTCAAGATGGCGCTGTTGAAGCAGCAGCCTATTACTACAGCTCTGCTCCCTCTTTTCCTACTTTTGCTATTTTTAATAGTGCTTATTTGTTTTTATTTGCAGTGAGTGGGACCCTGTGCAAGTATGCACATGGGAAACCCACTTTTGGTACTTTTGTGATTATCCTTATGCTGTTCTCGGTACTTTTTGAGGCAGCGCGGGGAAATCCCGATGTTTCCAGCTCCGGACGTCCCATTGTTTATAGCCGGGATCAGCTGCTTGAACTAAGAGACTCAATGCACAGTGGGCCGGGTCCCCGCTATGCTGAGCACCCGGACGTACCTGCAGACATTCGGAAGAAACGTAGGGACTGCAGGGGCAGGCGAACAAAGCAGAGAAGTACTTATATTCCCTCTGTGGTCATGGGGAATGTAAGGTCTCTCCGCAACAAGACCGAGGAGCTAGCAGTGCTAACCCATTTCCAGAGGCTGTATAAAGGCTGCAGTCTCATGTGCTTCATGGAGACGTGGTTGGATGATCAAGTACCGGACTCTTTAATCAACATGGACAGATTCACACTTATCCACGCGGACAGGACGCTGGCGGAGAGTGGAAAAAAGAGGAGGGGGGCTCGCCGTTTATGTGAGTAAGAGATGGTGCAGCACAACTCATATTCACGTGAAGGAGTAGATCTGCTCCTCGGAAGTGGAGCTACTCGCGGTGAGCATGAGGCCGTACTATCTCCCATGGGAGTTTGGAAGTGTGATTACGCTCTGCGCGTATATTCCTCTCTCTGTGGACGCCGCCGCTGCCTGTGAGCAGATTCACAGCACAGTCACGCGGCTGCAGACGCAGCACCCACGCGCGCTCTTCCTCATCACCGGGGACTTTAATCACGCCTCCCTCTCCGCCACCCTCCCCACATTCACCCAGTACGTCACGTGTAAAACCAGGGACAATAGAATACTGGACCTTTTTTACACTAATGTGGAGGACGCTTACACCTCCACCCCCTTCCCCCCGCTGGGACACTCTGATCACAATCTCGTCTATCTGCTACCCCAGTACACACCCAGGGTGAGAACAGAGCCAGTGCAGAAAAGGTCAGTGAAACTCTGGACTGGAGAGGACACTGAGAGGCTGAGGGACTGCTTCAGAACCACAGACTGGAGCATGTTTCAAAACTCTTATGGTGAAGACATCAACGGCCTGACCCAGTGTGTCACTGACTACATGAACTTCTGTGTGGAGAGCACTGTGCCCACCCGGAGGGTATGGTGCTTCCCCAACAACCACCCCTGGGTGATCCCCGAGCTGAAGGCCCTGATGAACCAGAGGGCTTTCAACTCGGGAGACAGAAAGGAGCAGCGTAGAGTCCAACAGGAGCTCCAGTGGAAGATCCGTGCAGCCAAGAAGGTGTATGGAGGGAAGATGGAGGAGCAGCTGGCCCAGAACAACATCAGAGACGTGTGGAGATGCCTCAAGACCGCCTCCAGATTTGGGCAGGGTGCCAGCAGGCCAGCAGATGGGGATTCTCAGTTTGCAGAGTAGCTAAACAGTTACGTTAACCGTTTTGGCTCCTCCACGCCTGCTCCCCCGCCTGCTCCCGGCCCTCCACATGTCTCCAGCAGCCAGCCCTCCAGTCCCTCTGACCCACCACCTTCTACCCCTGGTCACCCCCCCGCAACTGTATTCAGCACCAGCCCACCTCAGCTCACACCACAGCCCCCCCCAGCAGGACCTGATGGGATCCCCCGAGGCTGCTGAGGACCTGTGCAGATGAGCTCTGTGAGGTCCTCAGCCACATCTTCAACATGAGCCTCAGCCTGAGGGTGGTCCCCACCCTGTGGAAGACCTCCTGTGTGGTCCCGGTTCCCATAACACCGCACACCAAGGAAGCAGCCCACTACAGACCATTTGCCCTGACCTCCCACCTCATGAAGACCATGGAACGGCTCATCCTGTCTCACCTCCGCACTGTGGTGAGCGACACCCGGGACCATCTACCTACTGCAACGAGTGCTCACCCACCTGGAGTCGCGTTCTTTGATTTCTCCAGCGCTTTCAACACTGTCAGACCGGCACTGCTGCGGGGGAAACTGGAGGACGCAGGTGTGGATGGACAACTCGCTGCCTGGACCATCGACTACCTCACTGACCGCCCGCAGTATGCGCGGCTGCGCAGCTGTCAGTCTGAGGTGGTAAGGTGCAGCACCGGGGCCCCCCAGGGCACTGTCCTCTCGCCTTTCCTCTTCACCCTCTACACCTCGGACTTCACCTACAACACAGACAGCTGCCACCTACAGAAGTTCTCTGACGACTCAGTCATTGTGGGTTGCGTGTCTGAGGGGAGTGAGCTGGAGTACCGGTCGGTCATCAGACTTCGTGGACTGGTGTGAGCACAACCACTTGTGTCTCAACACCAGTAAGACGAAGGAGATGATGATCGACTTCAGCAGGAAACCACCACCTCACCCACCGGTGCACATCCAGGGGGAGGACATAAAGACTGTGGACAGTCTCAAATACCTGGGTGTTCACCTCAACGGCAAACTGGACTGGACTCACAACACTGACGCCCTGTACAAAAAAGGTCAGAGTCGTCTCCACCTCCTGAGGAGACTGAGATCCTTTGGCGTGAGCAGGCCTCTGCTTAAGACCTTCTACAACTCTGTTGTAGCTTCAGCTCTCCTCTATGCTGTTGTCTGTTGGGCCCCGGGCAGCACAGCGCAGGAGAGGAAGAGACTGAACAAGCTGGTCAGGAAGTCCAGCTGTGTCCTGGGCTGTCCTCTGGAGTCTCTGGAGGAGGTGGCTGAGAGGAGGGTGTTAACCGGACTGTAGTGGAGTTGACCAGCTCGTTCAGTGACAGACTGAGGCACCCTCAGTGCAAGAAGGAATGATACCGCAGGTCGTTCCTCCCTGCTGCTGTCAGGCTGTACAATAACACTGTGAAATAACCACATCCAATAATATGTCCACAAATCGTTTACAAATCCCAGCACTAATGTCACCTTACCACACCTAAACTCCATTCACATATTGTAAAGAAGATGCTCCTATCTCCTTTTCAGTCCCAGTCATGTTTATATATATGCATATGTGTATGTGTATAGGTATGCAGGGCTGTGAAAACTCCATGGATCCACGGGATTCCGCGGATTTCATCATGGGGAGGGGGGCGGGGGTGTTAGTGTTGCACTCTTTAATCGTGATCATTACTGAGTTTTTAAAATGCTTATCGCAAAGCGTTCTTTTTTTTACGACATCATGCAAGTTTTATAAGTCCGCGGACACTGAACTGTGTGTTACAGATACAAATCAGTTTCCTCGGATCCACGAAGATTCGAGGAGAATAAATGCCACTCAAAGCCTGGCTGTTGCGACAGTTGTGGTAAAGCGGGACTGGTTGGTTGCTGCGGTGACACTGTGTGGCTCCTGTGCGAAGCTTAGCTAAACGTAGCATGTGGACATCGCAAACTTTTAGAACTTTCAAGTTTTTAAAAGAAGAATTTTGCAGCATGTCTGTGTCACGGAGCGACATCAGACAGAGCAAAGATGGCGAGAAAGATGGTTTGAAAAAGTCTGATAAAGACAAGAATCCGTGGAATTGTTGCTGGCTTCATGAACACACCTGAAAGATAAACGGGAAAAGCGAACTGGTAAGAATTTTATTTCTCTCTGGAAAATGACCATTGTGCTGTTCAAACAGAATTTTTTCCCTTCATTAATCATTCTTTTCATTAATCTTCATTAATCATTTTTTCTTTCATTAATCTAGACTTTCTGTCATTGGAAAAAAGACTATGGCTTTGAATGAATTTATTAGTTAGTATGAATTAGTTTTTATTAATGTAGACTTTTTTTCATGGGGAAAAAAGACATTATGGCTTTGAGTGGATTTACAGGAATTTACACAAGAATGTGTGGCTTTTTACTATAAGGTATGTTATTGATATTTTATCCTGATTTTTAAAATATTCCACAAGCTTTAGCTGTGGTCTTCATGAATTTCATGTAGTTTAATTGTTCTGAGTTAATGCATAATTTGGTTTACAGTTAAAAGGCAAATCATACCAGGTCCTACTTCCACATCATATTCTGTTATTTCAGCATGATCATTGATGGTTCAAATGAAAGGTTGAATCTAGGATGATTTAAATATGCACTAATTTTGAGATTTGTTCTTCCAGGAGATGTTGAAAATGTATCAGTAGATGAAAATTTAATTTGGTTTCTGGGGCCCCACAAGGCCCTAGACCCCAGCTCCTTGTGGGGGGGGGGGGGGGCGCCACCCCCTGCAAATTTTTCTCAGATTTCACAATTTTCATTTCACAGCCCTGGTGTGTGTGTGTGTGTGTGTGTGTGTGTGTATATATATATGTGTGTGTGTGTGTGTGTGTGTGTGTATATATATAAGTATTATCATTGCTTATCCTTGCACACGCTGTTTGATGAACATTTTCCTCTACTTGCACCCACCTTGTGTGTTTTCTTAAGAGCTGACGTAACGTGAATTTCTCCTCTGTGAGATCAATAAAGTTTATCTTATCTTAGACGATGAGAGCAACCCCCAGAAAACCATCCCAACCGTGAAGCATGGGGTGGAAACGTCATACTCTGGGGGTGCTCTTCTGCAAAGGGGACAGGACGACTGCACTGTATTGAAGGGAGGATGGATGGGGTCATGTATTAGATTTTGGCAAACAACCTCCTTCCCTCAGTAAGAGCATTGAAGATGGGTCATGGCTGGGTCTTCCAGCATGTCAGTGACCCCAAACACACAGCCAGGGGAACTAAGGAGGGGCTCCGTAAGAAGCATTTCGAGGTCCTGGAGTGGCCTGGCCAGTCTCCAGACCTGAACCCAATAGAAAATCTTTGGAGGAAGCTGAAACTCCAAACCTGAAAGATCTAGAGAAGATCTGTATGGAGGAGTGGACCAAAATCCCCGCTGCAGTGTGTCCAAATCTGGTGAAAAACTACAGGAAACGTTTGACCTCTGTAATTGTAAACAAAGGCTACTGTAGCAAATATTAACATTGATTTTCACAGATGTTGAAATACTTATTTGCAGCAGTAACATACAAATAAATTATTAAAAAAATCATACATTGTGATTTCCGGATTTTTTTTTTTTTGATTATGTCCCTCACAGTGGACATGCACCTAAGATGAAAATTTCAGACCCCTCCATGATTTCTAAGTGGGATAACTTGCAAAATCACAGGGTGTTCAAATACTTACTTTCCTCACTGTATGTATATATATATATATATATATATATATATATATATATATATATATATATATATATATATATATATCATGAATCTAAATTTAATATACAGTGCTGGATAACTGATATTTGTCCTCAAACACTCTGATTTGATGAGTGCTGTCCTTCGGCAGGTGTCACCCAGGCTTTGTGGGGATGAGGTGTGAACACGCAGACTTGCTCGCAATAGTAGCAACCAATCACAGGCAGCGGACAACTTCCACAGTGCTGGTGTTGTGTGCGATTGGCTGTGTTTTGGTCATGGTGCTGTGTACTTTTGTACAGTAAGTCTATCTCATAATCTTCTATGTTAGGCAAAGTCATTCAAAATGTTTATCATGTTTTTGGAGCTGTACACAATGATTATTTGTGCTTGACTCTTAAAACATTTTTTTTTAATGTTTGGTTCCTTCTTCTGTCTGTAGTTTTTGGTGGAGGCGGGACTGCCGAAGGCGAAGGCACACCTCTCATCATTGTGTCGTAGAGAAATCCAGCAGCACACCCAGACACAGAACGCCTTGTCTTCCTGAGAGCGGTACAGTCTTTATTTTATGTTAGTGCTTGAAAAAACAAACTAGGTAATGGGACCCACAGGCATGAAGACTATAAGGGCAACAGCAGTCTGACATTTGACCCCAGTGACCTTGACCTTCACCCATATGATTGATCACTGATGGTCATTGCCAAGGCAGTTATGACTTGGCTTTCCAAAAGTACCTGACAGTGCCTTAAAATCGCATACATGAACATCATGAACAGGGCTGGTGATGAGGGTCTGCCCTGGCGGAGTTCAGCACTCACCGGGAAGAGGTGTGATGTGATACAGAGAATGCGTAAACACTCCTGTTTTGGTCGTATGGAGTGGTTCCAGTGCCCCATACTCCCGTAGCACCCCCACAGGACACCTTAAGGGACTCAGTCTTACATCTTTTTCAAGTCCACAAAACACCTGTAGACTGGGTTGGTCATACTCCCAAGCCCCTTCTCAGGGTAAAGAACTGATCCACCTTTTCATAAGAACAGAACCTGTGTTGCTCCTCCTGAATCTGAGATTCGACTAACAAAGTCTTTTCTCCAGTACCCTATCTGAGGCTTATAAGTGTATTTCCCCTATAATGGGGGATTTTCAAGATCTGCCACCATCTTGAAATTGAGACTTCCGGTTAGTGAACCTCTCGCTCGTGTGTTTGGCTTCATTCGAAACACCTGCTCAGCTGTCAGATTTCCAGGGAGTGAAATGGCCACTGGAGGCGAATTCCATGTTGTCGTTATTATTGACCCATAAGGAATGATGATTTCTCTGAAAATCAACGTAAGTCCAGATTTATTGTTTTGTTTTGCCTTCAGTGTCCTTCATTAGTGCTGTGTGACCGGGGCTTCGTGGCTAGGACAGTTCAAGGACCAAAATACCAATGTTCTGGACGCAATGAATATCTTTTCACTATTATTTGATTTCTTTTTGTGACTGACATTATTCAAGCATTCAAAGGCTATTCCAACCACCGCACAACTCCAACCACACACACGAGAAAGTTTCTTGGCAGTTGCAGGCATGCTTATTTGCCATCTTTGGACAGTTTTCCGTCTTTTTGTAAATTTTGCTGTCTAAAAGAAATGCAGGGCTGTGAAAAATCCGTGGATTGTGAAATTCTGCGGATTTCATCATGGGGGGGAGGTGTTAGTGTTTTACTCTGTAATCATGATTGTCAGAGTTTTTAAAATGTCTATCGCAAAGTGTTCTTTTTTTTTTTAACGACATCGTGCAAGTTTTATAAGACCACAGTAGTCTGCGGACACTGATAAAAATCAGTGTCCTCGGAGAAAAAAAGCGACAGTTGCGACAGTTGTTGTAAAGTGAGACTGGTTGGTTGCTGCGGCCACGCTGTGTGTTTCCTGCATGAAGTTTTAGCTAAAGGTAGCATGTGGACATCGCAAACCTTTAGAGCACTAAAGTTTTTAAAAGAAGACTTGTGCAGCATGTCTCTGTCACGGACCGACGTCGGACAGAGAGAAGATGGCGAGAAAGATTGTTTGAAAGTCTGATAAGGACAAGAATCTGTGGAATTGTCGCTGGCTTCATCAACACACCTGAAAGATAAAAGAAACGGGAAAAGTGAACTGTGCCCTCAGAAAACACGGTAAGAATTTTTCTCTCTGGAAAATAAACATTATGCTGTTCAAACAGGATTTTAGAAAAGATTATGTGACTTTTTTCATTAATCTAGACTTTCTTTCATTGGGGAAAGAAGGCTTTGAATGGATTTAGGCATCCCAGACCCCAGACTCCCCCTTAGCTTTCCAAACGCCTATAGCATTCGGGGTAACTTTTGTTGAATATTATAGATGAATCACATTTTTTTCCATGAAAAAAACTCCTGTAACAGTGGAATGTGCCGAAAAAGTGCTGATGTCCACGCCTTATGCCTTTTTGTGGAAGTCAGACGACGTCCCGGATCAACAAAGCCTTCATGTTGGAAATGATCAGTGGTGGGCACAGATAACCAAAAAATTAACTTTGATAACAGATAATAAGATAACTGAAAAGTTATCTTTGATAAAGATAAACAGATAAACTACCCAAAAATGTATCGGAAGTTACAGATAATCAATAACCGATAAATTCCGGTGTTGTCTCTGGTACATTTGCAGTTACTAAGAAGCTGAAATTAATTTTTGACACGATCGCTTCTGAAAGCATCAAAAGTGACAAAAGACCCAAAGAATGAGCCAGAATGCTTGACTATGCTGCCCCCTGTAGAACACAGCACAGACGAATCCTGAGAGCACCCACAAAATCAGCTCTCTACTAATCATAATCATCATTTTTCTTTCAACATTCTGCCCCTGCTGGAAGTGCTTATTACAGCGCTCCCAGCACAGAGGCACCCAGAGAGTAGCCATAAGGCCAGCTCTCTATCAGTTACAATGCTTCGGTCAGGCGGAGGTCTTGAAAAATAGTCGTACTAACTTATGGTTTTGTGAAAATACTGATAGAATTAACTCCATTAATGTCAATTCTGTCATTTGTAAAAAGTTAAAATATAACATATATCTTTTAATGTTGAATAAGGCACTAATTCTGAGGTTTTGTAACAAACACAGACCGCAAAGCATTCTGGGTAAAAGTGCCTCTGCTAAACACTGATTGGTTCAGTCATTCATTATGCATACCAACACGTTAATGTGACGTGTGTTGGTTTAAAGATAAATGTGCTTTTGTAAAATATTCCATTTTATTTGTAAAAACAGGCATTTTTACGGAGCCCTGGAAGTGTCATCGCAAAATGTTTTGCATGTGGAGAGAATGTGCGCATGTTTTATTAATGCCGTGCACACGTTTGATGATGTGTGCATGTTTTAAAACTTTTATGATGTTGTAAAACGTGCACTCAATATTAGTAAGTAAATTTATTTATATAGTGCCTTTCACAGACATAAGTCACAAAGCACTTCACAGGTTAAAATGCAATAATAATGAAAACAGATAAAACAAAGGACAAGGTTAACAATTGGTCAGAGTTGAAAAGCCTTATCTTGACACATAAATGTTGGCTTTACACTGTGCGTGTTTTGGCCATTTTTCAGATGATTTTTCATTCGTGCGAGAATTTTTTGGATCCGAGTTTCAGGTTAATCGAGCGTCATGCATCGTGTAGTGGAGTAATAAGCTTTAACATCTTACAACCACCTCCTGCTGCTGAAGAGCTACAAAGCATCCAACCGCAGAGCTGTCTTGTAATGTTTTTTGTTGTTTTGTTTTTAAACTTAATTTGTAAAAAAAAAAAAAAAAAAAAGTTGATTTGACCACCATCTGACATAACCGGGTTAAAATAAATAAAACACTGCCATCTACTGGTACCCAGACGCTTAGTACTTCTTGGGGCGAATACTGCCATGAACACTACTGGCCAGTAGATGGCAGTAGCGGCCTTGAAAACTTGACAAAATTCCAGATAATCCGTGTCTGCTACATTTAACTTTTAAGATGCGTGGAATTTAACAAACACAAATACACTAATGTCTATAAACCCAGAGAATATATTCACGAGAGTTTTAGGCACTACAGTTTAATGCTGTTATCCGTGGAGCCTGAACAGAGTGTCTGCAATGCATTTGTCCTGTTGTGAACGTCTGAGATTACCCTATGCTACCCATAATGCATTGCTGCCTGGCACAGCATGTGCTCACAAAACCTTAAAAATTAGCACATTACTTTAAAACGAAAACATATATCTGATATTTTCACTTTATAAAGCTTCAGACATGACAGTAATTTTAAATAACTTGTCCAAAATGAGTAGGTTAAAATTTGAACCATATGTTAAAAATGTATGCCTCTGGATGACTTGGTGATATTTCGATTATATCAGTATGGTGTTAAAGGAAATGATAGAACAACATACCTATTAGGAAATTTTCAACAGGTAAGTCTCAGCTGCTTTAATAGTTTTAAAAATGTTTTTCACTGTTCAGCTTAGTTTACTACGTTATCGGTCTAAAAGTTATCGGACAGCAATTCATCGGAAGATAATTAGTCCGATGATGGTTTTTAAATTTATCTAAAAAGATAATCCGATAATGACATGGCACGTTGGAGAGGTGTTCTCTTCAACTCTATGCGAAGGAGATGTGTTGCAGTGCATGAGGCAAATGGTGGTCACACCAGATACTGACTGGTATCCCCCCCCCCCCCCAATAAAACAAAACTGCACCTTTCAGAGTGGCCTTTTATTGTGGGCAGTCTAAGGCACACCTGTGCACTAATCATGGTGTCTAATCATGGTGTCTAATCAGCATCTTGATATGGCACACCTGTGAGGTGGGATGGATTATCTCAGCAAAGGAGAAGTGCTCACTATCACAGATTTAGACTGGTTTGTGAACAATATTTGAGGGAAATGGTGATATTGTGTATGTGGAAAAAGTTTTAGATCTTTGAGTTCATCTCATACAAAATGGGAGCAAAACCAAAAGTGTTGCGTTTATATTTTTGTTGAGTGTATGTATATGTATGTATGTATGTGTGTGTGCGCGTGTGCACGTGTGTGTGTACGTGTGTGTGCATGTGTGTATGTATGTGCGTGCGTGTGCGTGTGTGTGTGTGTGTGTGTGTGTGTGTGTGTATGTATGTATGACATTGGGACCACCACCCCAGTTTGCCAATCCAGTGGTACTGTCCCAGACTTGCGCAACATTGGCCATGGTAGCCCAACAACGTCCAGGATGAATTTTGTCTGCCCCCGGCAACATGCCATTAAGGTGTGTGTTTATTATTATTAAAATCTACATATTTGCATAATGAGGTGGACTTCATAGATAATTGGCAAAGCTTCTGGGGAAAACCTGGTCTTGTTAGGAGAGACGGCATCCGTCCCACTTTGGATGGAGCAGCTCTCATTTCTAGAAATCTGGCCAATTTTCTTAAATCCTCCAAACCGTGACTATCCAGGGTTGGGACCAGGAAGCAGAGTTGTAGTCTTACACACCTCTCTGCAGCTTCTCTCCCCCTGCCATCCCCTCATTACCCCATCCCAGTAGAGACTGTGCCTGCTCCCAGACCACCAATAACCAGCAAAAATCTATTTAAGCATAAAAATTCAAAAAGAAAAAATAATATAGCACCTTCAACTGCACCACAGACTAAAACAGTTAAATGTGGTCTATTAAACATTAGATCTCTCTCTTCTAAGTCCCTGTTGGTAAATGATATAATAATTGATCAAAATATTGATTTATTCTGCCTTACAGAAACCTAGTTACAGCAGGATGAATATGTTAGTTTAAATGAGTCAACACCCCCGAGTCACACTAACTGCCAGAACGCTTGTAGCACGGGCCGAGGTGGAGGATTAGCAGCAATCTTCCACTCCAGCTTATTAATTAATCAAAAACCCAGACAGAGCTTTAATTCATTTGAAAGCTTGACTCTTAGTCTTGTCCATCCAAATTGGAAGTCCCAAAAACCAGTTTTATTTGTTATCTATCGTCCTCCTGGTCGTTACTGTGAGTTTCTCTGTGAATTTTCAGAACTTTTGTCTGACTTAGTGCTTAGCTCAGATAAGATAATTATAGTGGGCGATTTTAACATCCACATAGATGCTGAGAATGACAGCCTCAACACTGCATTTAATGTATTGTTAGACTCGATTGGCTTTGCTCAAAATGTAAATGAGTCCACCCACCGCTTTAATCATACCTTAGATCTTGTTCTGACTTATGGTATGGAAATTGAAGACTTAACAGTATTCCCTGAAAACCCCCCTCTGTCTGATCATTTCTTAATAACATTTACATTTACTCTGATGGACTACCCAGCAGTGGGGAATAAGTTTCATTACAGTAGAAGTCTTTCAGAAAGCGCTGTAACTAGGTTTAAGGATATGATTCCTTCTTTATGTTCTCCAATGCCATATACCAACACAGGGCAGAGTAGTTACCTAAACTCTGTGAGTGAGATAGATTATCTCGTCAATAGTTTTATATCCTCATTGAGGACAACTTTGGATGCTGTAGCTCCTCTGAAAAAGAGAGCCTTAAATCAGAAGTGCCTGACTCCGTGGTATAACTCACAAACTCGCAGCTTAAAGCAGATAACCCATAAGTTGGAGAGGAAATGGCGTCTCACTAATTTAGAAGATCTTCACTTAGCCTGGAAAAAGTCTGTTGCTCTATAAAAAGCCCTCAGTAAAGCTAGGACATCTTACTACTCATCACTAATTGAAGAAAATAAGAACAACCCCAGGTTTCTTTTCAGCACTGTAGCCAGGCTGACAGAGTCAGAGCTCTATTGAGCTGAGTATTCCTTTAACTAGTAATGACTTCATGACTTTCTTTGCTAATAAAATTTTAACCATTAGAGAAAAAATTACTCATAACCATCCCAAAGACATATCATTCTCTTTGGCTGCTTTCAGTGATGCCGGTATTTGGTTAGACTCTTTCTCTCCGATTGTTCTGAGTTATTTTCATTAGTTACTTCCTCCAAACCATCAACATGTCTATTAGACCCCATTCCTACCAGGCTGCTCAAGGAAGCCCTACCATTAATTAATGCTTCGATCTTAAATATGATCAATCTATCTTTATTAGTTGGCTATGTACCACAGGCTTTTAAGGTGGCAGTAATTAAACCATTACTTAAAAAGCCATCACTTGACCCAGCTATCTTAGCTAATTATAGGCCAATCTCCAACCTTCCTTTTCTCTCAAAAATTCTTGAAAGGGTAGTTGTAAAACAGCTAACTGATCTGCAGAGGAATGGTCTATTTGAAGAGTTTCAGTCAGGGTTTAGAATTCATCATAGTACAGAAACAGCATTAGTGAAGGTTACAAATGATCTTCTTATGGCCTCAGACAGTTGACTCATCTCTGTGCTTGTTCTGTTAGACCTCAGTGCTGCTTTTGATACTGTAGACCATAAAATTTTATTACAGAGATTAGAGCATGCCATAGGTATTAAAGGCACTGCGCTGCAGTGGTTTGAATCATATTTATGTAATAGATTACAATTTGTTCATGTAAATGGGGAATCTTCTTCACAGACTAAGGTTAATTATGGAGTTCCACAAGGTTCTGTGCTAGGACCAATTTTATTCACTTTATACATGCTTCCCTTAGGCAGTATTATTAGACAGCATTGCTTAAATTTTCATTGTTACGCAGATGATACCCAGCTTTATCTATCCATGAAGCCAGAGGACACACACCAACTAGCTAAACTGCAGGATTGTCTTACAGACATAAAGACATGGATGACCTCTAATTTCCTGCTTTTAAACTCAGATAAAACTGAAGTTATTGTACTTGGCCCCACAAATCTTAGAAACATGGTGTCTCAGATCCTTACTATGGATGGCATTACCCTGACCTCTAGTAATACTGTGAGAAATCTTGAAGTCATTTTTGATCAGGATATGTCATTCAATGCGCATATTAAACAAATATGTAGGACTGCTTTTTTGCATTTGCGCAATATCTCTAATATTAGAAAGGTCTTGTCTCAGAGTGATGCTGAAAAACTAATTCATGCGTTTATTTCCTCTAGGCTGGACTATTGTAATTCATTATTATCAAGTTGTCCTAAAAGTTCCCTGAAAAGCCTTCAGTTAATTCAAAATGCTGCAGCTAGAGTACTGACAGGGACTAGGAGAGAGCATATCTCACCCATATTGGCCTCTCTTCATTGGCTTCCTGTTAATTCTAGAATAGAATTTAAAATTCTTCTTCTTACTTATAAGGTTTTGAATAATCAGGTCCCATCTTATCTTAGGGACCTCATAGTACCATATCACGCCAATAGAGCGCTTCGCTCTGACTGCAGGCTTACTTGTAGTTCCTAGGGTTTGTAAGAGTAGAATGGGAGGCAGAGCCTTCAGCTTTCAGGCTCTTCTCCTCTGGAACCAGCTCCCAATTCGGATCAAGGAGACAGACACCCTCTCTACTTATAAGATTAGGCTTAAAACTTTCCTTTTTGCTAAAGCTTATAGTTAGGGCTGGATCAGGTGACCCTGAACCATCCCTTAGTTATGCTGCTATAGACTTAGACTGCTGGGGGGGTTCCCATGATGCGCTGAGTGTTTCTTTCTCTTTTTGCTCTGTATGCACCACTCTGCATTTAATCATTAGTGATTGATCTCTGCTCCCCTCCACAGCATGTCTTTTTCCTGGTTCTCTCCCTCAGCCCCAACCAGTCCCAGCAGAAGACTGCCCCTCCCTGAGCCTGGTTCTGCTGGAGGTTTCTTCCTGTTAAAAGGGAGTTTTTCCTTCCCACTGTCGCCAAGTGCTTGCTCACAGGGGGTCGTTTTGACCGTTGGGTTTTTCCGTAATTATTGTATGGCTTTGCCTTGCAATATAAAGCGCCTTGGGGCAACTGTTTGTTGTGATTTGGCGCTATATAAATAAAATTGATTTGATGTGATTTGATATTTTATTTTATTTTTTTACGACCTTGGTGACTTTTCTTAAAAAATAAAATCTCTAAAATAGTTATTTTAGAGATGTGTGACTCATGCGTGCGGGTGGTTGCCATCCAGGACCCAACGCTGTTCAGTGAATGCAGCAAAGCACATACTCCCAGACTTCACTTGGTGACTTCCACAAGGGACATGGCAGCAGATCCACCCAAAACTTCCATTCTTGCCTCCTCAAAGGAGGCCATATCTGTAGGGTTAAGGAGATCCTCTGTGTTCTTTTCACCACCTGATGATATCCTCAGTCCATGTGAACAGCTCTCCACCTTTGCTGAACACAGCCTGGGTTAAGAATGACCTCCCTTTCCTAAGTCACCTGACAGTTTTCCAGACCTGCTTTGATGCTGACCCAAAGTCATGCATAGTAGCCTTTCCAAACTCCTCCCACACACAGGTTTTTGCCTTCATAACCATTGAGGTTGCAGGTCTGTGTCAACCAATATCAATTTATTTTCATTTATACAGCATCAAATCACAACAAAGTTGCCTCTAGGCGCTTCACACAAGTAAGGTCTAACCTTACCAACACCCAGAGCAAGTACACAGATGACAGTGGTGAGGTTACACTCCCTCTGAGGAAGAAACCTCAAGCAGACCAGACTCAAAGGGGTGACCATCTGCTTGGTCCATGCTAATAGCAAAACAATTCACAAAACGAATATACAGGAAATGTTGCTGGTGCACAGGACAGGAGGGTTTCAGAAACAGGCACCACACCCATCTCTGGATGGAGCTGCACCTCAAACAGATTTTCATGTTACTAAGGTTATAGGTAGTGTTATTGTACAAAACACAGTGAGAATGACTGTGACGTCAACCACGGAAGGGCACTCCCAGTAATCCCAAAATGATACTCCAGCCTATTGAGTAGAATATGATGATCCACGGTATCAAACGCAGCACTGAGATCTAACGGCACCAGAACCGTAGTGGTGTCCAAATCCATTGCAAGCAGAAGATCATTCACCACTTTAGTGAGAGCCGTCTCTGTGGAATGATGTTTTCTAAAAGCAGACTGCAGATTATTCTCAGTAAAATAGTCCACGAGCTGCCGTGAAACCACTTTTTCCAGAATTTTAGAACAAAATGATAGATTTGATATCGGCCTATAGTTTTTCAGTACACTAGGGTCAAGATTGGATTTCATAAGTAATGGCTTAATCACTGCAGATTTGAAACATTTAGGAACAGATCCAGAAATTGACAGATTAATCATTTCCAGCACCATCTGCCCAAGAGTGGGCCACAGGTCTTTAAACAGTTTTGTTGGTATAGGATCAATTAAGCAGGCTGTGCTTTTTGTAGACGGTACGAGTTTCGTCAATCTAGGTAATACCTCAGTAATGGTGCCCACCTCAATAGCAGCAGTGGCTGAGTTAAGGCATGCCGGGATATGTCTAACCTAATGTTTCTATTTGCTTCTCGAAGTAATCCAAGAAATTTTGTGCTGCAAAAAGGAGAGCAATTTACAGGTGATTGTCCATGAATAAGTGTTGCCACCATGTCAAACAAGAACTTTGAGTTATGCTTGTTTTTGTTGATCAAATCAGAGTAATAGGTCTGCTTTGTAGCCAGTAATGCATGGTTATAGTCTAAGATAGCATCATGCCATGCAAGGTGGAATACTTCTAATTTTGAACTATGCTTGAGGTCACGCAAGTAATTATTGAACCAAGGTGACTGTGTTTTTGGGGGGCGTGATTTTAATAAAGGTGGTGCAGTCATGTCAAGTGTAGTTTTGAGCGCTGAGTTTAAACTATCCACAAGACTGTCTACTGATTGGGCATTTTCCAAATGTGAAGCTAAGATATCAGGCAGTCTAGCTTAGAGTTTAGTCATAGTTGAAGAGTCGATACATCGCCACTGTGATAAATAAGTTTGTTGTTCCACTAAACATGGCAGCGAAACTGTAAACCTAATAAGTGAGTGATCAGACACCACCGATGGAAGAGGCATGATGTCAATATTCGTGACAGCAATACCACGTGCGAGAACCAGATCCAGGGTATTTTCACTAATGTGTGTGGAGTCCTGAATGCATTGCTGAAATCCTAATGCATCCACAATTCCCATAAATGATTTGCAGAACGGATCAGAAGGCTTATTTATATGAATGTTAAAGTCACCAATAATCAGAATGTTATCTGCACTAGTTGACAAGTTACAGATGAATACACCAAATTCATCTAAGAATTCAGAGTATGGTGACAAAATAATATGGCTGAGTTTTATTCTTCTGACCTTGGCAATACATAGCATCATGGGCAGAGTGGAGAATCAGATGTTCAAACGAGTTATATTTGTGACCCCCAACAGCTAATAAGCTAAACCTAGATTTATAAATAAGAGCAACACCCCCGCCTTTAAACCAGGTTTCACATAACCCAATCATATCTAAGTGGAGGTGATGGTCTAGTGGTTAAGCGTTGGGCTTGAGACCCAGATCCTCGGATCTAATCCCAGCCTGACTGGAAAATTAGTAAGGGCCCTTGGGCATGGTCCTTAATCCCCCATTTGCTCCCGGTGTGTAGTGGGCGCCTTGCATGGCAGCAGCCTGACATTGGGGTGAATGTGAGGCATTGATGTGTAAAGCGCTTTGAGCGTCTGATGCAGATGGAAAAAGCGCTATATAAATGCAGTCCATCTACATTTAAGTGATGATCCATAATTAGATCATTAATCAACAGTGATGTTGAGGACTGTGATCTTATGTTAATGAGATCCAGACTAAGGACCCCAGTGGGGTTGACAGTTGGACTATTTGGATTTAGGGGTGGTTCCAGAGTAGCATATATAAGATACCTAGAAGTAGGTTAAGGTTTGAGACATTCCACGTGGGTTGAAGGTAGCTGACACTAAATATTTGACATTACTGGAACAGCCAACAGGCCATCTTCAATTTCAACATCATCCAATGTTGTAATGGGTATTAGGTTTGCTTTTGGTCCCAACACAGAACCCTGAGGAAGTCCGCAAACGATGGTTCTCCGGCTGGCAATTGTGCTTGATGATGGTGTGTACTTTACGTATTTAATCTTGGAAATCATTTTACAAGTGCAGGAGTACCCTGTTCAATTTATTTAATTTGGTTTTTTTTGGGGGGGGGGGGGGGTTCTCCTCAGTGGCGCTGGTAGGCTTTGTTCATTTTTACTTTGAGAGTGTGTTGTTTTTTTGATCTCCTGTGTGCAGAGTCTGCTGTTTGTACCAGAGAAGCACACTGTTTTAACCTTGTTATAGCTACTGCCGTGAACATGCATGTGGAACGCTCTAGTATTTTTCAGGCTGCCTGATCATGCAGATGTATTTTTTGAATTTTTCACAGTTACAGTAATGTTCAGAATAATAGTAGTACTATGTGACTAAAAAGATTAATCCAGGTTTTGAGTATATTTTTTTTATTGTTACATGGGAAACAAGGTACAAGTAGATTCAGTAGATTCTCACAAATCCAACAAGACCAAGCATTCATGATATGCACACTTCTAAGGCTATGAAATTGGGCTATTAGTAAAAAAAAAAAAAAGTAGAAAAGGGGGTGTTCACAATAATAGTAGCATCTGCTGTTGACGCTACAAACTCAAAACTATTATGTTCAAACTGCTTTTTTAGCAATCCTGTGAATCACTAAACTAGTATTTAGTTGTATAACCACAGTTTTTCATGATTTCTTCACATCTGTGAGGCATGCAGTCAACCAACTTGTGGTACCTTTCAGCTGTTATTCCACTCCAAGATTCTTTAACAACATTCCACAGTTCATTCACATTTCTTGGTTTTGCTTCAGAAACAGCTTTTTTGATGTTACACCACAAGTTCTCAATTGGATTTAGGTCCGGGGATTGGGCAGGCCACTGGATACACCTCGGCCACCTGCTCTCTGAGTGTTAACCCAGTCCTCAAGTTCAGGCCACCTGCTTTTATGTCCTCTGAAAGCCTTTCTTGTCTTTTGGCATTGAATGAGTTCTTCCCGCTGCTGTCTCCAGCGCCGAACCATGGATTCATTCAGCCAAGCTTACGTGCAGCAGTTCTATTTCCTTCCTGTACTGCCAGATCGATGGCCTTCAACTTAAATGCGGCATCATATGAACTTCTTCATGTGGTTTCCATGATGAGGGAGTATGGGTTTGAAAAATATTCTGTCGTGCCTACTGCTTGCATGTGCTAAATGAAAATTAGCGTTTTCTTCTTTGATTTCCAACTTTGACTTCCCACCTCTCATTTTTTTCACTTTCTGCTAAAGCGCCCCCTGGCGGGTGAAGAAAAATCCACAGAAAAGCCGCACCTCATTATAAGCTGCATGGTTCAAAGTGTGGGAAAAAAGTAGCGGCTTATAGTCCGGAAAATACGGTAATCTTTTTAGTCAAGTTGAGCCACAAAAGTCTCTTCACAGTGGAGCGGCTGCTGCTTTTACTGTGACTGCATCAAAATTAACAGTTATCACTTAAAAACGAGTCATCATAACATGACATCAGACTTATGTAAACTTTGCGATTAATCTGCAGCTCCATTCTTAACGTTAACAGCTGTGTTCCATTCACCAGCGTGCAGGGATGTTTCCTCAAAGCTACTGTACAAAAACGCCGTCAGATTCACTCGAAAAAACTAGTACTCACAAGTACTCTGTTTTTGGCAGCTTCCGTAGCTGTTTGTTGCGAATGGCGTATACTTTGAAACAGGTCATGGAAGTGCACAAACTAGTCCTGGTGCAACATCGGATGGCCACAAACAGCCTAAAAAGTTGATGTCTGTGTGACGTGTCCTTTAAGGGCAATTCTGGTGTCAACCTACATGCATGCAGAAAGTTTTGTAATTGGCCCAAGGGCCTTTGAGTTGAACATGCACAAACAAATGTTATTTTAAATTATAGTATGATTCTTTACTTATCTGCTTTAGGAGATTTAACAGCTTCATTGGCAGATTCGGGCGGGGTGGGCACTGATAGTCTAATGGTATGTATTGGGTTAACCGTTTTCTCTTAATTTGGTGAGAGTAAACGTATGTCCTCTGACTGGTTCACTGTTCAGAAAGTGAGAAATGCAGGGAATGAGCAAACGCTGTTTTTAATTGAACTGTGCTTTGTCAGGACTGTAACAAATTATTCCCAATATCTGTTAATCACAACAGAAAATGGTGTACATTAGCACTTAAAATTTCCCAGATTTAAGGCATTTTCAGATGGTTTGTCTGACACACTGAGGGGAGAAAAAGGCAGAAAATGCTCACATTTCAAACTTAAGCCTGATTCACATGGGAGGATTTTAAAAATATCTGTAGGTTTCCAAAACCTGAGAGACCACACACATGGAGATAAAAAAAATCATAGATCTAACAGGTTTGGTCGCACATTGTGTGGTGTTCAGCCACACAGTGAAGTCAACACACCACAGACGAACAGATTTCACACATGAACATTCCCAGGTCAGACAGGAAATCTCGCAAAATCTCTTGAGAATAAACGTGACTTCAGAGTAAACAAACGGAGATACTTTGTGGGCTATTTACAACAGAGGAAAAAAAAAATACAAAAAAGTGTTCTTTAAAAGGAGTGGAGACAGTGCGACCACCAGATTTTCTGATGAGCCATAACAGCGGTTTTGATTTTATTTTCTGCTCCATGCGTCCATCACCTTGCTTTCTGACTGACTACACGTCACATTTATCAGGCAGCTTGCTCGTTTGTGGTCAGAGGACAAAACACGCTGCGATATCGAGCCAAGACAATCCAACATGATTTGCGATCGGAGCGCCCCTGACGTCCTTCCGAGCAGATCAGAGCGCTCTTAACACACCACACACAGCAGAAATATCCAATAATCGTGTCATCACGATTGTCGGGGCGTCCTTAAGATTGTCGGAAGGGGAAGATCGGGTCAGATATCGGCCTAATTATCTTGCCGTGCGAGCCAGGCTTTAGTAATCAAGTTCATGTTTGACTTAACTGCAATAATGGCTCTGTTGATTTTTGGGGTGTCCATTGTCCTTTTTCTCAAAGGATGAGTTGTATAAAACCCAACAGATTATTCTGCTACCTTAATATATCAGAGCATAATATGTCTGCAAATTGAACTGGACACATCAATAACTGGAGATGGCGCACATAGCCTTCCATTTGCAGATCAAGAACTTGCTGCTGCTGTTTTGTGGAACTTGCAGAGTTTGCGGTAATTACTAGGAAGTAAAACTGTTTATTTCCCTTTCAGTGGTTTGAGAAGACAACATTCCACTGTTGGCATCAGTCTTCATCATCCGTTCAGGACTCCCAACCTCAGGATTATACTGAAAAATGTGAAATGTTCTCAACCTGTTGGCCTGGCCATAGGCAAGGAAGCGCTGTTGTCTATGTGGGTAAGGTAGGATACTTATAATGGGCGCTTAAATGTTCAAGACATTTTTCCCCTCACTGACTGGGACTTTGAAACTGCAACCTAGAAACATATTTGCTTCACTCTTGGATTCTGTGAAGTTCACCCTGAGGATGAAGCTGCTGCCTGTATGTGCAGAGCTCCGTGTGTCCTGATTACTGTATATGGCTGGCCTCGAACGTGACAAAAGGTCTGTAAGGACATAAATCATCCCGTGTGGATGCTGAATAGGAAATGTTTATTTTGGGCTGTGGAATGCACGCAAGTTGGAAGAAGCCAATTCCTGTTTTTGTCTTTTAAGAACTTTGCACAATTTTCTTGAACTGTACAAGCACAGTGGACATTTTTAATAAGTTATGGGGAAAACTGATGCTTTAAAAGGTTTTAGTGTCTGGTTTTAAAAGGACTGCACATCACTTGACAGAATTAGGAATTGTTAACTGGACTGACTGCTAATGCATTAAGAAACCTGGATATACCCATACGCAACTGTCAGTATTTATAACTGGTGCAAGTGTCAGTAACACACAGGTTTGCCGTAGGTCTGCTGTCACTTTGGGGTGGAGATACAGGTATTATTTCAATGGACTTGACATCTCCAGCATTGTATTTGAGGCTAAAATTTTTTTGTTACTTAACATATCCCTGTATCAGGGGCTTATGATGTGAATGCTGTAACTTAAGACATACCCCCCACACACACACTTTGCAGCCAAATTCTTTTGTACTTTAAATGTTACACTTTTCTGTAAGTTGCTGAGCATTCGTAAGTGCACGTACAATCACTTGTTTTAACAAACACTTAATGTCCCTGAGAGATTTCAAATGCACTTATTTCAGTCATCTAAATGAACACTGAAATGAAAAAGGCACGTGGTGTGTTCCGTACATATTCACCCAAGCATGCACTTAAAACAGTTTGTACTTTTATAGAAATAGTTTAAATTTGTTGCACTTTTTTTTTTTAAATCTCAAGAATAGTGTGGTTATTTACTTTACTCTTGATGTTGAGTACATTTTAAAAGTAGCCTCTGAAGGCCAGTTTAAAAAAAATAATGAACTGGAGAATTGAAAGAAAATGACATAACTACAAACAGACTGTGTTAAAGTGTAGTTTGTTTTTTGGGGGGTGGGGGGGATCATTTGAGTGATAAAATGACAATGTTCAGGATGTGGCAACATCCATCATGCAATGAATGTGATGGTGTTTAAATGCCAAAATACTGTGAGGAGATGATGCATTTTTTGTACAGTATTAAATATTTGCATGTGGGAAAATGTTTACTGTAACATCAATGTCTAAATATCAAAAGTAAAGTGGTGTTGATATGGGATACATGTTGCAGTGAACCGTGAGGTGCAGTTTGTGACGGGTCCCACTGTCATATTTATCTTGTCAGAACTGAAAGGTCAGTTTTCTGCATTTCTTTTCAATGATTAAATAAATAAAAATATCTCTGAATATCTCTTTCCTGTGCCTTAGTTCCTGCTGTCTCTAGTTTTTAACAATACAGAATGCACCTACCCACTAGGGATCTGTCTTTTCGATATTTCAGTGGATTAACTTTTCATCGGGATAAGTATCTGACATTGCGACAGACTGGCATCCTGTCCAGGGTGTACCCCAGTGGTTTAAAAATAAAAAAAGTGTCTGCATTTTTCTGTACAAACTCAAACATTTATTGTATGAATTTAAAAATGCTTAAAGTTTTATCTTTCCTGTGAATCACTGAACTAATATTTATTTGTATAAACACTTTCTGAGAACTGATTCACATGTGTTGCATGGAGTTGACCAACTTCTGGCCCCTGTGAACAGGTATTCCAGGATGATTGGACTACATTTTGCACAATTCCTTTGCATTTCTTGGTTTTGCTTCAAACAGCATTTTTGATGTCACCCCACATGTTTTCTGTTGGGTTAAGGTCCCGGGATTGGGCTGGTCACTCTATAATGTTAACCTTGTTGGTCTGGAACCAATGCTGTTTGCTTCCTGGAGTGTTTGGGGTTGCTGTCTTGTTGAAACACCCATTTCAAGGGCATTTCCTCTTCAAGCATTTTGATGTATTCAAATTGATCTATGATCCCTGGTGGTAGTAGGCCCGAGAGGCCTCATGTCGGGGTCTTCTAATTGTTACAGTACTCACAGGTAACTTTAGGCCTTTGATTAGCCTGGAGTTGATCACTGGCTGAGTCTTTGCCATTCTGGCTATTCTTTGATTCATTTAAATGGTGGTTTTCAGTTTTCTTCCACGCCTTTCTGGTATTGGTTGCCATTGTAAAGCATTTGAGACATTTTAGCTGAACAGCCTCTCATTTTCTGTACTATGACAAAAAAAGTTGATTGGAGAGGGGAAGACAAAGTACGCCGTTCTTAAACAATGTCTGGAACAACCTGTTTTACTCAGATTTTCAGAGAAATGCACTACAACCAGCATGTACAACATTTGCTACCTTTCCTTAAATAAGGGCCACCTGTAAAGGTGTAATAAGGGACACAAAGAAAAATGCACACCCTTTTTTTTTTTTTTTTAACAGCCTTAACATTCCTTTTTCTTCACTTTCTGTAAAATAATATCAAACTTGATAAATTCTTCATATTTTGACTTGAAAGTGTGTGTGTAAATAAAAGCTCCTTTGAGCTTTAGTCGTTTTTTTAAACACTTATTTTGAACACAACTGTAACTGAAGGAAGCATTTTGGTTCTACTGTCCTGATATTTTTGTTTTGAGTATGTAAAGTGCCTTGCAAAAGTACTAGGCTCCTTTTGTATTTCTCACATTTTAATTTATGCAATTTCAAATACAAAAAGTAAATCGGGCTTTTTCAGTATAAAAATTTCTAAAATTATCTTCTGATTATACCAAAGGGGGCCATGCAACTCATCATTTCGGCTTTTATATTTGTAATTTATATCAAGTTGTAGAGATTTGCTTTGAATAAGCTAATTATAGAAATTTTTATATTGAGAAGCCTGATTTACTTTTTGTATTTGAAATGGCATAAACAAATTAAAATGTGTGAAATACCAATGGTTAGAATGTTTGCAAGCCACTGTATGCTATGCACTCGGTGCAGAACTTCAATTTATACCTGACCATATCCAAACATTTGTCTGTGTGAATCACACTCACTTTTTTATTCTCTCCTCTCAACATGAGCTCCCTGCACAAGAAGCAATTTATTTATTTTAGCAATCCCGTTACATCTTGATTGGATTTCTCTCGAGCTCTTTAAGGCCTTCTGGCTGAGCTTCTAATACCAGCTTTGAATTAAGCAGCTCTTGTGCTTGTTTCCCTGAAGATGCACAGTAACATTTAATATACAAAATGGTTAAATGGAAATGTAACATTAAAAAGTGGCATATTAACAGAAAATGTGACTTAAAAGCTCTATAGGTTGAATGAAAAAATAAAATCATGCATGTCTGTCTCTGTTCCCCATAAGAGGCTGCAGCTCTGCTTGTGATGCCATTACTGAGCTTCCTCTCCTGTTCTTTTGACCTCTAGCCTGACATTTGGTATTTGCCCATCACCAGATGATTCAAAACAGATGTAGGCATTAGGGTGAAGCAATCCTTGCTCTTCTCACTGCAAAGTATGGAATCAAATAGTTAGGGAAGACAAAAGCCCAGTATTTTAATTTGGCTCAGTCAAACGACAAAGTTCCACTTACTGAACTGTTTGGAATGCAATTTTTCATTTTCTTTTTTTAAATTTATTTATTCATTTATTTTTTTGCAGAATTAAGTCATCCACTGCCACCCCAATGCTGAGGGTGAACACAGGTACCAGTGACATTACAATTGTAACGGCAGCAACCTACAAACCTGCAGATTTTGACAGTCATGTTTTTGGGGGGTTAGGATGAACAGAAAAAAAAACTATCTGGGCTCCTGCTGGTTAATGAGCTGCAGATCTGCAGGTGGACAGTGTGTGACGTCTGTGGTTTGTGAGATAGGTGACTGACTGCAACAAAGTACCGTATCTTTCCATTTGCAATAAGCACAAAACTAAGTCTTTAATCTTTTTTTTTTTTTAATGCTACCTGTTTATAGGGAGTGTCATTGCTACAATCTTTAATACCTGCTGAAAAAGTGTGTAATATGCCCTGTTTAAAACTGAAGTATTTTACAATTTGGGCTCCGTCCTCTCTGCTTCCCCCTCTGTGGCACTTTTGGCTGAAGTAGTTGCTATTTGAGATTTTAATTACTTCCACCAAAACTCTGTTGTCTGCTAGCAGAATTACTGAATAGTCACAAAATGTGGTCAAAAATGGGATTATTTCTGGTATAGATGGCATAAAATGATGCCTGGACACCACACCTATAGTTTATTAGATAGCAATTTTATGGACCTGACAGTTAATCAGCTGTGTGTGGAGCCCCAACATGCAGCACAGTTTGTCCTCTCAACAGGGTTGGAGATCTGGTGTTTCTGGAGCTTGCATGCTTGAAACTTTTAAGACCAGCTTAGTTTTAAGTTGCCCTACATCAGCTCATGAAATTTCTGCCCCAATCAGGTTTAAGTAATGTTATTGTCAAATAGTGCAATAACTCTGCAACAAAGTAGTAGACTATGTATATTTTCAAGGCTGGGCAGCTGATTGCTAAAGCATGTATCGCATAGAAACAACATATCTGGTTTTATTTTATTCACTGAACACTAGTGGAAACGGTCAGTGGTTTTATAATGCCATGTCCCAAGTGTCATGGTCGTTCACATAAGCACATCCTACTTTGGCCAGGAAATGGCTGAGTGTATTTTAAAAACAAACAAAAACCCTAACTTCAGAGGCCTTGCATGAGTTGATTTTGCTCGAGCATGTTTATTTGTCCCTATTTAGCTTTGACATTTTAATATTGTTTTGGTAATCGGGTACTTTAAAATTCTTTTTAGAATCTGAAATGTTGAATGTCTGCTATAATCATTGGAGTACTGTTTAACTATATTTGCAAATACCCACTTTTCCCTGATGCCTTAATGTGTCAGAAGTACAACCCCTGGCAAAAATTATGGAATCACCGGCCTCGGCGGATGTTCATTCAGTTGTTTAATTTTGTAGAAAAAAAGCAGATCACAGGCATGACACAAAACTAAAGTCATTTCAAATGGCAACTTTCTGGCTTTAAGAAACACTATAAGAAATCAGGAAAAAAGAAATTGTGGCAGTCAGTAACGGTTACTTTTTTAGACCAAGTAGAGGGGAAAAAATATGGAATCACTCAATTCTGAAGAAAAAATTATGGAATCATGAAAAACAAAAGAACACTCCAACACATCACTAGTATTTTGTTGCACCACCTCTGGCTTTTATAACAGCTTGCAGTCTCTGAGGCATGGACTTAATCAGTGACAAACCAGTACTCTTCATCAATCTGGCTCCAACTTTCTCTGATTGCTGTTGCCAGATCAGCTTTGCAGGTTTGAGCCTTGTCATGGACCATTTTCTTCAACTTCCACCAAATATTTTCAATTGGATTAAGATCCGGACTATTTGCAGGCCATGACATTGACCCTATGTGTCTTTTTGCAAGGAATGTTTTCACAGTTTTTGCTCTATGGCAAGATGCATTATCATCTTGAAAAATGATTTCATCATCCCCAAACATCCTTTCAATTGATGGGATAAGAAAAGTGTCCAAAACATCAACGTAAACTTGTGCATTTATTGATGATGTAATGACAGCCATCTCCCTAGTGCCTTTACCTGACATGCAGCCCCATATCATCAATGACTGAGGAAATTTACATGTTCTCTTCAGGCAGTCATCTTTATAAATCTCATTGGAACGGCACCATACAAAAGTTCCAACATAATCACCTTGGCCAATGCAGATTCGAGATTCATCACTGAATATGACTTTCATCCAGTCATCCACAGTCCACGATTGCTTTTCCTTATCCCATTGTAACCTTGTTTTTTTCTGTTTAGGTGTTAATGATGGCTTTCGTTTAGCTTTTCTGTATGTAAATCCCATTTCCTTTAGGCGGTTTCTTACAGTTCGGTCACAGACGTTGACTCCAGTTTCCTCCCATTCGTTCCTCATTTGTTTTGTTGTGCATTTTCGATTTTTGAGACATATTGCTTGCTAAGTTTTCTGTCTTGACGCTTTGATGTCTTCCTTGGTCTACCAGTATGTTTGCCTTTAACAACCTTCCCATTTTGTATGTATTTGGTCCAGAGTTTAGACACAGCTGACTGTGAACAACCAACATTTTTTGCAACATTGCGTGATGCACAAGTTTACATTGATATTTTGGACACTTTTCTTATCCCATCAATTGAAAGTATGTTTGGGGATGATGAAATCATTTTTCAAGATGATAATGCATCTTGCCATAGAGCAAAAACTGTGAAAACATTCCTTGCAAAAAGACACATAGGGTCAATGTCATGGCCTGCAAATAGTCCGGATCTTAATCCAATTGAAAATCTTTGGAAGTTGAAGAAAATGGTCCATGACAAGGCTCCAACCTGCAAAGGTGATCTGGCAACAGCAATCAGAGAAAGTTGGAGCCAGGTTGATGAAGAGTACTGTTTGTCACTCATTAAGTCCATGCCTCAGAGACTGCAAGCTGTTATAAAAGCCAGAGATGGTGCAACAAAATAATAGTGATGTGTTGGAGCGTTCTTTTGTTTTTCATGATTCCATAATTTTTTCCTCAGAATTGAGTAAGTCCATATTTTTTTCCCTCTGCTTGGTCTAAAAAAAAAAGTAACTGTTACTGACTGCCACAATTTTTTTTCCTGATTTCTTATAGTGTTTCTTAAAGCCAGAAAGTTGCCATTTGAAATGATTTTAGTTTTGTGTCATGTCTGTGATCTGCTTGTTGTCTACAAAATTAAACTGAATGAACATCCTCCGAGGCCGGTGATTCCATAATTATTGCCAGGGGTTTGTCAGATCCCGCTTTATATAAGACCAGCTCTCCGTCTCTGGGGTCCGACCTTCGTGTCTCCGTGGGTATTACCCGGCGGGGCTGCACAAAGGCTGTTTAAGCTGGTGGCGAGGAGATTCGTCTAGCCGCTCACTGCCTCCATCCGGACGTCCACCCCGCTGACGCTGATCTCGCACCCCGGTCGAATAGCCTCCTTCTGGAACCAGGATACGAGCCGGCCACGCCCGTTAACAGCAGCTCTCCTCTTATGGATCAGGGCTCTTGGAATGTTGCTAGATTTTAAATTTAGTGACTCGTACAGCGAGTCCCCAGGATGCGTTAACTGATGTCCCGATTGTCAGTAAATCTGTTGCGCAAGTTTCCTGTTTTTCTGTTTAACACATCTTTTCCGAGAATTCATTCTTTCTAAATCATGTAATATTAATCACATTTAATCATATTCAATCATTTCATTTCAATTCTTTTTCACATAAAAACATTTCATATGATCATATACAACATTTTCATTATTATTTATTTCATATCTTACTACTTCTTAATGTTCTAAACAGTTGTTTTTCTCCTCAGCCCTTCTGGCCTCGCTTGTGACATCATTAACTTCTTCTTTTTTCACCTCTGCACAAAAACAGCTTTTCTCATTTCCTCTTTTTAACAGCCAGAAAAACAACTCATATAATCATTCATTTTACTTATTTGTAACATACATTTTCTAATCAACTCTTACTGTTATTTCATTAATAGTTCATTTGATCATACTTTGTCATTTTAAAATCATTTTAGACATATTCCATCGTCTTCACCACTGAGTTCATTCCGTGGGCCTCTCCATCTGCAATGGAAAAGTCCGGTATGACCTCAGTCACTCCAGGAAAGTACCAAACACTGTTCAGTTTATTCCAACAACGTGTGTATTAATCCAATGGCACGTGTTATATTCCAAGATGAAAACAAGCTGAAAGCAAGCTTAAAGTCATCTTTCTTGACAGGTTGTACATTAATGCATTTCCTTCCAAGCACACCAAGGAGGAAAAACAAGGCAGAGACATTTTCTAATATATTTTATTGGTTACAAATACTTAAACATACAATATGTGGTATTTACCATCATTAATATTGAGGTTGCAGATTGTATTGCAACATCACTGGTCATAATTCTTTCCCTTTAGATTTTCACTTTGGATTCATACTCCTTTCCCTTCTTTTATATGCAATATCTATGATCCTCCATTTCACAAAAATGAGTATTGGTTTACATCAGCAAGTAGTAAACTGTGTATATGGGAGCAACAACTAATAGTTTTTTTCTTGACTGCACAGAAAAAAAAAGCAAAGGGGGATGGATGTAGGAACATCCCGTTTGGACTACTGTATCAACGTAGGTGCCTCCATTTGTTGTTGAAGGACATGACTGAACAGATGGTTATGAATGCCATATTCCATTTTTGCGAATACCTACAGTGCATCCATAAAGTATCTCACCCTCAACTACCCCAGCCTCCGCACTGCCACTCCTTTGCCCCTCCGGGAGGCAGCGCACCTCAGCTGCTGCAGCTTTCTGTTTCCCTCCAAGCTTGCGGCTGCACGGGATACTGCTGCGGCCACCCCACACTCACATTGCCTCAGTTTGGATGACGGACTGTCTTAAAGTTTAGTGTACATAAACAATCAAATGTATATGTATGGTTGTTTTAATTCTGATGTGTGCCATTATTACGTTCAACTAGTAATAGTTGTGGATTAATTGCTGTATTTTTGTCTGAGGTGATTAGGTGTGAAGATAATTTCATTGCACTTGTAACTTTGTTGCACTTGTAATGACAGTAAAATCATTAGTTTTATTTTTCTTTTATGTTTAAAATAAATCTTCAAATCAAAATCTATCTATTCACAACGCTTCACTTTTTCCACATTTTATGTTATAGCTGTTTTCCAAAATGGAGTAATTCATTTTTTCCCCTCAAAATTCTCCTCACAACATCCCATAACATTTTTATTTTTGCAATTTAGTAAAAATTAAAACCTAAGAAATCACATGTACATGAGTATTCACACCCTTTGTTCAATACTTTGTTGATGCACCTTTGGCAGCAATTACTAAGTCTTCTTGAATATGTTGCCACAAGCTTGGTGCACTTAGTTGTATGCAAACGTTTGGGCACCCCTGATAATTTTTGATGATTTTCCTTTATGAATCATTGGTTGTCTGGATCAGAAATTTCAGTTAAATATATAACATGAACACTGATATTTGAGAAGTGAAATTAAGTTTCTAGTATTTACAGAAAGTGTGCAATGATTAAACAAAATTGGGCAGGTGCATAAATTTGGGCACCCTTGTCCTTTTATTGATTTGAATACATTTAGCACTAATTACTGGAAAACAAAATTGGTTTGGTAAGCTCCTTGACTCTTGACCTCCTTACACAGGTTAATCCAATCATGAGAAAGGGTATTTAAGGTGGCTATTTGCAAATGTTTCCCCTCTTTGCATCTCTTCTAATGAGTGGCAACATGGGAGCCTCTAAAGCCCCTTTCACACTGGCGTATTCATAGAGCTGCTTATTGTGGCGTATCGTCTACGCTGAGTTGAGCAGCTCTCCGCCCACTTTTAGCAGCTCTACGTCGAGTTTTTGCTCTCTGCACAGCAGTATGTTGAGGGCTATGCGTGTAGGACGGAAGAAATTAAACACGTTTAATTTTCTTCCACGTAGAGCGCTGGACACAGTTTTAAGCAGGTCTGCGCAGCACAGCGTTACTGCATGCAAGACTGCAACACTGCTCCTGTACACAACGAAAAACATCCAGAGGACTCAGCTGGAGAACATGAGAACATGATCACAGCCCACAGCGCTTATGTGTGCTCAGAACAGGGACTTGAATCTCAACTCAGAAATCCAGAAACAGCAGCTCTCCCTCTCTCCTCTCATCAAACAATAAGCGCTGTGACTCTTTAAAATAAAAGCGCCGTCGCTGCATGTCGGTGGGATCATTAAATCAAATCAATTTTATTTACATAGTGCCAAATCACAACAGTTGCCCCAAGGTGCTCTATATTGCAAGGCAAAAGCCATACAATAATTACAGAAAATCAAAATCATCATTAGATGCCTTGATCGATCAGGTCTGATCAAATCGGACCTGATCGGAGCAACCAGAGCTTTAAAAGTTTAACGAGTCACAGCGCTTCATTCACAGCAGCCTTTACCACAGCCAGACTCGGCAGCATCTGTAGACAATGAAAATGATCCACCAAGACAAAAAATAATAACTAGGACTGCAAGCAGTCATATACGGGCCCTCGTTCCGCGCAACCGCCTACCCAGGCCACTGGGTGCCCTTGTGACCACATGTGGGCATGTGCATGCAGGGGCAACCACTCATCACACAGTTAAAATTTTAAACAAATCACACAATGCATCAAGGAGTTATGACATGTTGATTGTTCATCCACTAGGGGGCGCTCGGTGTACAAACAGAGGGGCTGGGTGTGTTCAGGAGCCAACCATCATGTGAAGTTTCAAGTCAATCAGGCAAAGCATGAAGGAGTTATGACTTGATGTTCCATGGCAAAGGGTCAAAATGGCAGCACCATAGCGGCCACACCCTTCAACATAGAGAAAAGCTTTCGATAACTTTTGGTCAGTACCATCTTTGGATGCTATCAAAGAAATTTGAAGTGCGTAGGAGGTTGTCATGCTTGACCTGTGTATCAATTTTCATGATATGACAAAATTAAAGCTGTCAAAAGGAAGAACGTAATTTCATGGCGAAGGGGCGATATTCGGTACGCCACCACACAGAAGCCATCACTCGTAAGTTCACGGCGATCATCGCCAACTTGTTCAGCATGTTTTAGAAGTGGAAGGAAGTTGATGGTGTAAAGTATGTGACATCAGTACCTGTTTAAGTATAATGTTCCATGGCGAAGGGTCAAAATGGCGGCGCTATAGCGGCCACACCCTTCGACATAAAGAAAAGCTTTCAATAACTTTTGGTCAGTATCGTCTGTGGGTGATGTGGAAGAAATTTGAAGTGCATTGGACAAAATCCCTAGGAGGAGTTCGTTCAAGTACAACGTGGAAATCACGCCAAAATGAGAAGAAAATTCAAAATGTCTGACTTCCTGTTTGGAGTAGACCCATGGTGCAAGAGACTTTTTTGTACGTCTATGCAAGTCACACATGTGTACCAATTTTCATCTCCCTACTCCCAAAAAACCCCTATGTGAAGGGGTTTTTGAATGTTTCAAGGGGGCGCTATTGAGGCATTTTGCCCCACCCATGGGCGACGCCCCTATGAATTGTAAGAGGTTGTCGTGCTCGACCTGTGTATCAATTTTCATGATGATGTGACAAAATTAAAGTCGTCAAAAGGAAGAATGTAATTTCATGGTGAATGGGCAATATTCAGTACGCCGCCACACGGACGCCATTACTCGTAACTTCACGGCGTTCATCGCCTACATTCACCAATTTATTCTGCATGTTTTAAAAGTGGAATGAAGTTGATTGGGTTAAGTATGTGACATCAGGACCTCTTAAAATAAAAATAGGACATTTCCCACCACCACCGGGGGGCGCTATGGCGCAGGTGGGAACTTAAGATATGTAGACATTCAGGGCGGAGTGAAATGGCGTGCTCCGAAAAGCTCGCCAAAGTTTGACGACCCCTAGCAGCCACGCCTTTTGACTTAATTAGAATCTTTTGATAACTTTTGATCACCATTGTGTTGTGATGATTTTGACCAAATTTGAAGTCGATCAGATGAAATCCCTAGGACGGGTTCGTTCAAATGTAAGTAGTGGAAATGGCCAAAAATGGCAAAAATTTGCTCAAAATCAAAACTTAAAATCAAAATGGCCGACTTCCTGTCGATATTTCACCATGACAGTAAGAGACTTTTTCATGCGTCCTGGCATGGTAAATATGTGTACCGAATTTCGTGAGGCTACGACGAAAAAAGCCCAATGCTGAGGGGTTTTTGAAAATTTCTAGGGGGCGCTATTTCGCGATTTTTCTGCGACCATGTGCGAGGCCCCCAAAATATCGAATTTCGGATCTGGCCGGACGACTTTGGAAAGTTTGGTGAGTTTTTGAGCATGGGAAGAGGCCGAAATTTCGATTTCAAGAGTGAGAATAATAATAATAATAATTAATAATAATAAACAGCGCAATTACAATAGGGTCCTCGTAGGACGTTGCCTACTCGGGCCCTAAAAATGATAATGATAAATGACTGTTTCTGACGTGCACCACACTGTGCAGTAAAGAACAGAGCGCACTTCCACAGAGGCAGAAAATAGCAGCTTTGGCTACATAGGTGGCAGTAATTCAACTGTAAATCCTCATGATAAAGTCCACTGTTTTCCAAGCGCAATGATGTGTTCTGCACAGCCGGCAGGGGGGAACTGGTTTTAAATAGTGGCAACACGCGACTGTGTGCACACATTAAAAAGCGAACACAGCTGCAAGCAGATCTACAAACACGGAAAAAGGCTGAGTACGCATGCATTTCGGGCGTACTTAAATGAAACACAACGCTGCAATACGCAGCTCTGTGAATATGCCAATGTGAAAGGGGCTTAAACAATTCTTAAATGACCTGAAAACAAAGATTGTTCAACATCATGGTTTATGGGAAAGATACAAAAAGCTATCTCAGAGATTTCAGCTGTCAGTTTATACTGTGAGGAACATAGTGAGGAAATGGAAGACCACAGGCACAGTACTAGTTAAGGCCCGAAGTGACAGGCCAAGAAAAATCTCATAAGCTGAAGCAAAGGATGGTGAGAACAGTCATAGTCAACCCACAGACCTGCTCCAAAGACCTACAACATGATCTTGCTGCAGATAGTGTCTCTGTGCATCGTTAAACTATACTGCGCACTTTGCACAAAGGCATGCTGTATGATGCTGTAATGCAGAGGAAGTATTTTCTGCATAAAAGCCACAAAAAGTGTCACTTGAGGTATGCTAAAGCACATTTGGACAAGCCTGCTTCATTTTGGAATAAGGTGCTGTGGACTGATGAAACTAAAATTGAGTTATTTGGACATAAGGGGCGGTATGCATGGCTGAAAACGAACACAGCATCCTCTCATTGGAAGCTATAGAAAGCGTTTATAGGCTGTTATTTCTGCAAAAGGATCTATTAAATATTGATGTGCGTTTTATGTTGAGGTGCCCAAATTTATGCACCTGCCTAATTTTTTTTAATGAATTATTGCACACTTTCTGTAAATCCTATAAACTTAATTTCACTTCTCAAATATCAGTTTGTCTGCTATATGATATCATGAAAAAGTTAAGTATTTGTGTCAGTTATTTCAGAAAGTGAAAATTTTATATATTCCAGAGTCAATATAATTGTTGCCTATTCAATTAATTTCATTTATATAGTGCCAAATCACAATAAAACTGCCTCAAGGCAGTTCATACAACTTTAACAGTTCATCTAACTTTACCAACCCCCAGAGCAAGCACACAGGTGACAGTAGTAAGGAAAAACTCCTAATGTTTTGAGGAAGAAACCTCAAGCAGACCAGACTCAAAGGGGTGACATGCTGCTTGGGCCATGGTACCAACACAATTGACAATACAAATATACAGGAAATTTTAGGAGTCCATGTTGGTGTACAGGATGGGAGACTTGCAGAAGATGACACCACTCCCACTTCTGGAGGGAGCCGCACCTCAAACAGAGAAAAAAACAAAACAATCAGGCATCAGAAAGACAACAATTACGGTATCATTTGTCAGCATTAAGCAACAAGAAATACTAAAGTCATCGCCGTCCACAAGCAGTAAGTTTCAATAAAAGACCAAGACTTTAGATAAAGTTGAGGCCGCAACCCGCTCCATTTACCAATAAAATGAATTTAAAAGTGTAAAAAGCGTAGTACCATACTTTGCCAGTATGCTAGCCATACGATAGGGAAAATAAGTGCGTCTTAAGTCTGGACTTGAAAGTCTACAGAATCGGACTGTTTTATTGATGCAGGAAGATCATTCCACAGAACAGGGGTATGATAACGGAAAGCTCTGTGACCCGCAGACTTTTTATTCACCCTAGGGACACTAAGTAGTCCTGCACCCTGAGAACGCAGAGCCCGGGCCGGTACATAGGTTAATAGCAGAACCTTAACATCTGATCTCACAGAGACAGGAAGCCAGTGAAGCGACATCAAAATGGGTGTAATGTGGTAAAACCTTCTGCTTCCTGTCAAAAGTCTGGCAGCATCTCTAATGTTGAGGTCAAAGGACAACGTAGGACTACAGCTCCAATAATAGAAAAAAAATCTCCATCAGGCTTGTCAGCAGGTGGAAGTACAGTAGTGTTCAGAATAACAGTAGTGCTGTTGGGAAAGTGTAGGAACACGGACCCACAACAGGGGGCGCAAATGAACGGACAATGGAGGAATCAAATAACACTGTTTTTACTGTTGTGAAAAAAGGCACAACAAATACAACCGATTACATATGGAGATTGGAGTCTAATTACAACGGTGTCGTGTGGGCAGGCTCGACGATAGGAGACGTCTGTCCAAGTCGAACCGGAACCAACCCGATTTCCTCTGCCACCGAACCCCGGGAATACTGGAGCCGCCAAGTCCCGAATTCCCAGGTGGCCACTGCCTCCGCTCGTCGGATCCGGTACTGCTGGCAGGAAACAGAAACAGTCAGGTGTGGATGCGGCTGCACCCAGCAACACGGAGGGTGGAGAGTCCACCTCCACCTCTCGTCAACAACAATCAAGAAATGTAGGACGGTGAGTACTTATCCACACGCTGTCTGATAGTCAGCTGTCCTACAGATAATCACAAGAGCACAATTAAAGTCACACGTATGTGTAGGCTGAGTTGGTTACCTCTTTGGTAAGGCGATATCTCGGCAAATGAGGTGGAGATGCCGTCCTGCTGATATACCTCCTTATTGATTGGGATCAGCTGTCTCCAGTGATGGATGACAGCTGTCTTCCTGGCTGCTCCCGTAAGGCGGCAGCGCCCTCTGGTGCCTGGAGCCCGCACTCCAGGCAGGGCGCCCTCTAGTGGTGGTGGGCCAGCAGTACCTCCTCTTCAGCGGCCCACACAACAAGTGCTATGTGACTAAAAAGATTAATCCAGGTTTTGAGTATATTTCTTATTGTTACATGGGAAACAAGGTACCAGTAGATTCAGTAGATTCTCACAAATCCAACAAGACCAAGCATTCATGATATGCACACTCTTAAGGCTATGAAACTGGGCTATTAGTAAAAAAAAAAAAGAAAAGGGGGTGTTCACAATAATAGTAGCATCTGCTGTTGATGCTACAAACTCAAAACTATTATGTTCAAACTGCTTTTTTAGCAATCCTATGAATCACTAAACTAGTATTTAGCTGTATAACCACAGTTTTTCATGATTTCTTCACATCTGCGAGGCATTAATGTTGTTGGTTTTGAACCAAGATTTTGCTGGTTTACTAGTGTGCTTGGGTTCACTGTCTTGTTGAAACACCCATTTCAAGGGCATGTCCTCTTCAGCATAAGGCAACATGACCTCTTCAAGTATTTTGACATATCCAAACTGATCCATGATACCTGGTATGCGATATATAGGCCCAACACCATAGTAAGAGAAACATACCCATATCATGATGCTTGCACCACCATGCTTCACTGTCTTCACTGTGAACTGTGGCTTGAATTCAGAGTTTGGGGGTCGTTTCACAAACTGTCTGCGGCCCTTGGACCCAAAAAGAACAATTTTACTCTCATCAGTCCACAAAATATTCCTCCATTTCTCTTTAGGCCAGTTGATGTGTTCTTTGGCAAATTGTAACCTCTTCTGCACGTCTTTTATTTAACAGAGGGACTTTGTGGGGGACTCTTGCAAATAAATTAGCTTCACACAGGCGTCTTCTGTCACAGCTCTTACAGGTAACTCCAGACTGTCTTTGATCATCCTGGAGCTGATCAATGGGTGAGCCTTTGCCATCCTGGTTATTCTTCTGTCCATTTTGATGGTTGTTTTCTGTTTTCTTCCACACGCCTCTGTTTTTTTGTCCATTTTAAAGCATTGGAGATCATTGTAGATGAACAGCCTATAATTTTTTGCACCTGTGTAGGTTTTCCCCTCTCCAATCAACTTTTTAATCAAACTACGCTGTTCTTCTGAACAATGTCTTGAATGTCCCATTTTCCTCAGGCTTTCAAAGAGAAAAGCATGTTCAACATGTGCTGGCTTCATCCTTAAATAGGGGACACCTGATTCATACCTGTTTGTTCCACAAAATTGACGAACTCACTGGGGTGATTCTTTAACTACGGGCACTATTGGCCTTGTAAATGTAATTTCCACCACACCATTGCCTTACAATATAAAGCGCCTTGGGGCAACTGTTTGTTGTGATTTGGCGCTATATACATTGCTCTGATGTCACTGTTTATCTCCATAGAAACTACCCAAACAATCTTTCATACAAACTGTTTAAAGGGACATTACAGTGTTGTGGTGGAAATTACGGCAATAGTGTGGGACAACTACATTTTGTTTAAAAAAAAAATCACAACAGTTGTATGACATTGAATACCCCAATTATGTTTTGATTATTTTACTGATATTTTATTCAGAGATATTTTAAAACATTAGAAAAAACGTTTCTTTACCATTCATTTTTATCAATCAATCAATCAATTTTTTTATATAGCGCCAAATCACAACAAACAGTTGCCCCAAGGCGCTTTATATTGTAAGGCAAGGCCATACAATAATTATGTAAAACCCCAACGGTCAAAACAACCCCCTGTGAGCAAGCACTTGGCTACAGTGGGAAGGAAATCTCCCTTTTAACAGGAAGAAACCTCCAGCAGAACCAGGGTCAGGGAGGGGCAGTCTTCTGCTGGGACTGGTTGGGCTGAGGGAGAGAACCAGGAAAAAGACATGCTGTGGAGGGGAGCAGAGATCGATCACTAATGATTAAATGCAGAGTGGTGCATACAGAGCAAAAAGAGAAAGAAACAGTGCATCATGGGAACCCCCCAGCAGTCTACGTCTATAGCAGCATAACTAAGGGATGGTTCAGGGTCACCTGATCCAGTCCTAACTATAAGCTTTAGCAAAAAGGAAAGTTTTAAGCCTAATCTTAAAAGTAGAGAGGGTGTCTGTCTCCCTGATCTGAATTGGGAGCTGGTTCCACAGGAGAGGAGCCTGAAAGCTGAAGGCTCTGCCTCCCATTCTACTCTTACAAACCCTAGGAACTACAAGTAAGCCTGCAGTCTGAGAGCGAAGCGCTCTATTGGGGTGATATGGTACTACGAGGTCCCTAAGATAAGATGGGACATGATTATTCAAAACCTTATAAGTAAGAAGAAGAATTTTAAATTCTATTCTAGAATTAACAGGAAGCCAATGAAGAGAGGCCAATATGGGTGAGATATGCTCTCTCCTTCTAGTCCCCGTCAGTACTCTAGCTGCAGCATTTTGAATTAACTGAAGGCTTTTTAGGGAACTTTTAGGACAACCTGATAATAATGAATTACAATAGTCCAGCCTAGAGGAAATAAATGCATGAATTAGTTTTTCAGCATCACTCTGAGACAAGACCTTTCTGATTTTAGAGATATTGCGTAAATGCAAAAAAGCAGTCCTACATATTTAATATGCGCTTTGAATGACATATCCTGATCAAAAATGACTCCAAGATTTCTCACAGTATTACTAGAGGTCAGGGTAATGCCATCCAGAGTAAGGATCTGGTTAGACACCATGTTTCTAAGATTTGTGGGGCCAAGTACAATAACTTCAGTTTTATCTGAGTTTAAAAGCAAGAAATTAGAGGTCATCCATGTCTTTATGTCTGTAAGACAATCCTGCAGTTTAGCTAATTGGTGTGTGTCCTCTGGCTTCATGGATAGATAAGCTGGGTATCATCTGCGTAACAATGAAAATTTAAGCAATGCCGTCTAATAATACTGCCTAAGGGAAGCATGTATAAAGTGAATAAAATTGGTCCTAGCACAGAACTTTGTGGAACTCCATAATTAACTTTAGTCTGTGAAGAAGATTCCCCATTTACATGAACAAATTGTAATCTATTAGACAAATATGATTCAAACCACCGCAGCGCAGTGCCTTTAATACCTATGGCATTAAAGGCATATATAATGATGCAGAAAAAAGGTGAAAAAGTCATCATAGACTACTAGAACAAATTTCTTAACTTTCATTGTAAAGATAACTATAGAAGTGTGAAATTTCCCCTTTTTTCTGTTTTTCATACATTATGATCAAAGGACATAATAAGTGCCCGTAGTCTAAGAATCACCCACTGACTGAATGCCACGCTACTATTGTGAACACCCCCTTTTCTACTTTTTTTTTACTAATAGCCCAATTTCATAGCCTTAAGAGTGTGCATATCATGAATGCTTGGTCTTGTTGGATTTGTGAGAATCTACTGGTACCTTGTTTCCCATGTAACAATAAGAAATATACTCAAAACCTGGATTAATCTTTTTAGTCACATAGCACTATTATTCTGAACACTACTGTAAATCTTTAAAATCTCTTGGTAGACAACGAGGCTGACTTTGAACTCAACAAGCTCATCAGGAGTGCAGGCACTGTCTTGGGGTTGAGCTGGAGTTTGGTGGCTGTGTCAGAGAGGAGGATGCTGAGGAAGCTACTCAGCATCCTGGACAACACCTCCCATCCTCTGGATGCCACATTGACGTCATGTCAGAGCACCTTCTACCATAGACTAAGACCACAGAATGTCACATGGAGGTCTTTCCTACCTGTGGCAATCACACTGTATAATTACTCCCCCTTCTGCAGGACAGGATAAATACATAACAAACAGAACTATTCAGAGTACATTTGTTGTACTTGTAAAAAAAGACAGACTGTTTCTGTAGTCTGGTGAAACAATTTCTTTCGAGATGAATAAAGTTGATCTTATCTCATCTTAGCTTGATAAAACACAGTGGACCACCACCAGCAGATGACATGGCACCCCAAATCATCACTGACTGTTGAAACTTTAAACTATTCTTCAGGCAAATTGGATTTTGTGCCTTTCCACTCTTCCTCCACACTCTAGGACTTTAATTTTCAAAAGAAATGCAAAAGCTGTTTTTATCTGTAAAGAGGACTTCAGATCACTGAACGCTGGTCCAGTTCTTCTTTGCCCAGGTAAGACACTTCTGACATAGTCTCTCGTTTAGGAGTGGTTTGACCCAAGGAACGTGACACTTGTTGCCCATTTCCTGAACATGACTGTGTGGTGGCTTTTGATGCACTGACTCCAGCCTCTGTCCTCTTCTTGTGAAAGTAGAGTTCTTAAATGGGCTTTGCTTAATCTTCTCAAGACTGCAGTTATCCCCGTTGTTTGTGCATCTTTTCCTACAACACCTTACCTTCTAGTCCACTTTCCATGAATACACTGATACACCATTCTGAACAACCAGCCCTTTCAGCAGTGACCTGTGGTTTACCATCCTTGTGGAAGGTGTCAGTGACTGACTACGTTTACATGCAGCCAATAACCCTTTCATAACCGGAATATTAGCAATAACCCGGTTGCGCACGGCCATGTAAACACCTGCAAAAACCCGAATATGCTCATATTCCGGTTTTTAAAAACCTGAATAAGACCCCTGGGTTATTCCTTTTCTAACCCGAATATCAGGTCATATAAACGCGCATCGGGATATCCCCAAAGAAAGGAACATTATTTTGTGTTCTGCGCATGTCCTATCCGCAAGGAATCTTGGTCTTTTGAGTACAGCAACTACTTGTATGCGGCACGCGCCACCCACCGGACACCACAGAAACAGAGATAAACAGCGCATTGTGTTCTGCGTCATTATCAGGTGGGCCAGTCGCGGCACCGGTCTGCATATCACCGCGATTGCTCTGCCTCCGATACGCTTACCGTCTGCGGGCTCAGTAAACTCACACCGCCCCCTCTCTTCTGTGCGTAGCTGCGTCAAATCTAGCAACAAGTCCAGAGATGACGCTCGCTGTTTTGATGCAGAGGCAGCCCGCAGGAGAGAAATGAGAAAATGTTAATGCCTGTTTGAGAAAAGTGTGTAGTGAGGGGTTTTACACGAAGCAGGATTTGCACGAACGCCAGACCAAATCAAGCACCAGTGGACGACGTGCGTCGCTGTTTAGATGGGGATATTCCAAATGATACCACTGACCATGTATACAGGAGTAACTGTCTGCTTAAGCATGTAAACGGGTTATTCCTAATGATTCAGAAACCGGAATATTGACCTTAATCCGAATATTAACGGCATGTAAACGTAGTCAGTGTCTTCTGGGCAACTGTCAAATCAGCAGTCTTCCCTGTGATTATGGTTGTGTATACTGAACCAGCCTAAGACATTCATAGTATTTATATCTTTAATACTGCATAAACAGTAGGTTACTAAAACTTGAAATGAAATATTCTAATATTTACATTTTTTTTTCACTGTGGTCCATAATTATCAAACTTAAAATTATGGTTCAATCATTTTATTTTCTATGTACTGAGAGTAGAATATATAATATTTTATTCTTTTGAAATAACTGACAATTTTTCCACAAAGTTCAGATTGTCTTCTTTTATTTACCATTTTATTTTTGTTAATGTTTATTACTGAATTAAGTGCTTCTAAAAGCAAAAAGTTGTAATGAAAAATGCAGCCCATCAGTGGCTGTAATAGATCATTTTAATTCCCTTTAAAGCTGTGTCGTGTACAGTGCATCCGGATAATATTTCCAGTGCTTCACTTTTCCCACATTTTATGTTGCAGCCTTATTCCAAAATGTATGAAAATCATTTTTTCTTTTTCAAAATTCTACACACTCATGACAATGTGAAGATTTTTTTTTCTTTTTTAGATTTTTGCAAATTTATTAAAAAACAAAACAAAACAAAAATTAAGAAGTCACACATACATAAGTATTCACCACATTTGCCATGAAGCTGAAAACTGAGCACAGATGCATCCTGTTCCCACTGATCATCCTTGAGATGTTTCTACAGTTTAACTGGAGTCCACCTGGGGTAAATTCAGTAGATGGGACATGATCTGGAAATGCACACACTGACACCTGTCAGTGTATGTTAGAGTATAGACAAAGCATGAAGTCAAAGGAATTGTATGTAGGCATAAATCTGGGGAAGGATACAGAAACATTTCTACTGCTTTGAAGGTCCCAATGAGCACAGTGCCCTCCATCATCTGTAAGTGGAAGAAGTTCAGATCCACCAGGACTCTTCCTAGAGGTGGCCACCCATGTAAACTGAGGGATGGGGGGAGAAGGGCCTTAGTCAGGGAGGTGACCAAGAACCCAATGGTCACTCTGTCAGAGCTCCAGCATTCCTCTGTGGAGAGAGGAGAACCTTCTAGAAGGACAGCCATCTCTGCAGCACTCCACCAATTAGGTCTATATGGTAGAGTGGCCAGCTGGAAGCCACTCCTTAATAAAAGGCACATGGCAGCCCACCTGGAGTTTGCCAAAACGCACCTGAAGGACTCTCAGGCCATGAGAAACAAAATTCTCTGGTCTGATGAAACAATGGTTGAACTCTTTGGTGTGAATGTCAGGCATCATATTTAGAAGAAACCTACAGTGAAGCATGGTGGTGGCAGCATCATGCTGTGGGGATGTTTTTCAGCAGCAGGAACTGGGAGACTAGTCAGGATTGAGGGGAAGGTGAATGCAGCAATGTACAAAGACATCCTGCATATAAATCTGCTTCAGAGTGCTCTTGACCTCAGACTGGGGCGATGGTTCATCTTTCAGCAGGACAATGACCTTAAGCACACAGCCAAGATATCAAAGGAGTGGCAACTCTGTGAATGTCCTTGAGTGACCCAGCCAGAGCCCAGACCTGAATCAGCTTGAACATCTCTGGAGAGATCTGAAAATGTTTGCGCACCAATGCTCCCCATCCAACTTGATGGAGCATGAGAGGTGCTGCAACCTGGAATAGGCAAAACTGCCCAAAGATACAGTTGTATCTTTGTGCAGTTGTAAGTTTGGGCACCCTGATGATTTCCATGATTTTCCTTTATAAATCATTGGTTGTTTGGATCAGCAATTTCAGTTAATTATCTGAGATGTACTTGTGTCTGCTGACTAACTCTGCCATATGAGCTTATGACACTGGAATTAGTCCATGTGCTGCTGAAGTTGTAGCAAGAGCCCGTCTAGGGAAGTAAGCCGGTGCTCACTGGGAATATCAAGTAGGTTATACTTCTTCTGTCTATCTAGAAGGTACCCATGTATCCCCACAGACCGTGAAGCGAGGTAATCATTCACGTAGTGGTCTCCAATATGAGCTACATCACAAGCAGGTGTACCACATTTTTGCAGTGCCTGCTTAAAGACAGCTGGATTGGGTTTAGCGACACCTGCTTCTTCAGATGTTATTAAAAAGCTGAAGTGAGACAGCAAGCCACAGTTGTCTAAAATGACTTTGAGTCGGCTATCAAAGTTGGATACCACACCCAAGTTGAGTCCCAAAGCGGAGCAACTCTCGAGGGCTGCTTTTGTGTCTGGAAATACCTAAAAAGTAGACACAATGCACAGTTTTAAGTTTATTATACACACACACACACACACACACACACACACACACACACACACACACACACACACACACACACACACACACACACACACACACACACACACACACACACACATATATATGGGTGATTCTTAGACTACGGGCACTTATTACGTCCTTTGATCATAATGTATGAAAAACAGAAAAAAGGGGAAATTTCACACTTTTATAGTTATCTTTACAATGAAGTGTGTTAAGAAATTTGTTCTAGTAGTCTATGATGACTTTTTCACCTTTTTTTCAGCATCATTATATGCAAATATTGCTGTTTTGTGCTTCTCCCACATCCAGACTTTTGATCTTCAGTGACAAAAATGAATGGTAAAGAAACGTTTTTTCTAATGTTTTAAAATATCTCTGAATAAAATATCAGTCAAATAATCAAAACAAAATGTAGTTGTCCCACACTATTGCCGTAATTTCCACCACAACACTGTAATGTCCCTTTAAACAGTTTGTATGAAAGATTGTTTTGGTAGTTTCTATGGAAATAAACAGTGACATCAGAGCACATGTATATAGCGCCAAATCACAACAAACAGTTGCCCCAAGGCGGTTTATATTGTAAGGCAATGGTGTGGTGGAAATTACATTTACAAGGCCAATAGTGCCCGTAGTTAAAGAATCACCCATATATATATATACATATATATATATACATATATATATATATATATACACACATACACACACACAGAGTAGTGTTCAGAATAATAGTAGTGCTATGTGACTAAAAAGATTAATCCAGGTTTTGAGTATATTTCTTATTGTTACATGGAAACAAGGTACCAGTAGATTCTCATAAATCCAACAAGACCAAGCATTCATGATATGCACACTCATAAGGCTATGAAATTGGGCTATTAGTAAAAAAAAAGTAGAAAAGGGGATGTTCACAATAATAGTAGCATCTGCTGTTGACGCTACAAACTCAAAACTATTATGTTCAAAGTGCTTTTATGGCAATACTGTGAATCACTAAACTAGTATTTAGTTGTATAACCACAGTTTTTCATGATTTCTTCACATCTGCGAGGCATTAATTTTGTTGGTTTTGAACCAAGATTTTGCTTGTTTACTAGTGTGCTTGGGGTCACTGTCTTGTTGAAACACCCATTTCAAGGGCATGTCCTCTTCAGCATAAGGCAACATGACCTCTTCAAGTATTACGACATATCCAAACTGATCCATGATACCTGGTATGTGATATATAGGCCCAAAACCATAGTAGGAGAAACATGCCCATATCATGATGCTTGCACCACCATGCTTCACTGTCTTCACTGTGAACTGTGGCTTGAATTCAGAGTTTGGGGGTCATCACACAAACTGTCTGCGGCCCTTGGACCCAAAAAGAACAGTTTTACTCTCATCAGTCCAAAAAATATTCCTCCATTTCTCTTTAGGCCAGTTGATATGTTCTTTGGCAAATTGTAACCTCTTCTGCACATCTTTTATTTAACAGAGGGACTTTGCGGGGGATTCTTGCAAATAAATTAGCTTCACACAGGCGTCTTCTAACTGTCACAGCACTTACAGGTAACTCCAGACTGTCTTTGATCATCCTGGAGCTGATCAATGGGTGAGCCTTTGCCATTCTGGTTATTCTTCTATCCATTTTGATGGTTGTTTTCTGTTTTCTTCTTTCTTCCACGCATCTGTTTTGTTTTTGTTTTTTTCCATTTTAAAGCATTGGAGATCATTGTAGATGAACAGCCTATAATTTTTTGCACCTGCGTATAGGTTTTCCCCTCTCCAATCAAGTTTTTAATCAAACTACGCTGTTCTTCTGAACAATGTCTTGAACGTCCCATTTTCCTCAGGCTTTCAAAGAGAAAAGCATGTTCAACAGGTGCTGGCTTCATCCTTAAATAGGGGACACCTGATTCACACCTATTTGTTCCACAAAACTGATGAACTCACTGACTGAATGCCACACTACTATTATTGTGAACACCCCCTTTTCTACTTTTTTTTTTACTAATAGCCCAATTTCATAGCCTTAAGAGTGTGCATATCATGAATGCTTGATCTTGTTGGATTTGTAAGAATCTACTGAATCTACTGGTACCTTGTTTCCCATGTAACAATAAGAAATATACTCAAAACCTGGATTAATCTTTTTAGTCACATAGCACTACTATTATTCTGAACACTACTGTAGCTTGAAGAGGACTTGCAAATTATTGTATTCTGTTTTTATTTACATTTCACACAACGTCCCAACTTCACTGGAATTTGGGTTGTACCATTTCCTGCATTTTGTTGCATATTTCACCACAAAATGCAGTCACAGAGGAAAAAAATACCTTGTAACCTGTTTTTTAAATTCATTTGAACTTTTATTGTACAATCTTTAAAGTGATGCTATGACGTTATGATGACAAGTAAAGAACATTTGAACGGTCTTTGACTAAGAAAGTGAACAACCTTGCTGAATCGTGGTCTGGTACAAAGTTATCTAGCTGAGTCACTTGTTGCTGAATGGAGTGCACAGAAACAGCATTCAGTGGGTTTTTTGGTCCATGAAAAGAGATATGCCCCTGACTATGATTAGACAAATAATGTGGTATACTTGTCAGTATGACTTTAGCATTTTTAAATGTTAACCTCAGTATGAGTCTTCATTGACCACTACCTGACTATGTAGCTGCTACACTGGGATGGCCCCGCTATACTGATGCTGAATGGTAAATATCGGTACTACCGATAATTATTTCAAAACTGGCTTCTGGCTCATAATATGATACTAATATGATCACTGCTGTCTGCTTACAGGAACTTCTGCACAAACAGTGACCCACAGATTATGACTAAATGTTGTGGGAGATGGACTTGAGGGAAAGGAAGAGTTGAGCAAATTATGTCACAGATATCTGATAAAGCAAACATCCTATCATTATGACAAGTATGAATAATATAGTGTACTCTCACTTTTTGCAGCTGAATTCTGCTGAACTGTTTAAAGCTATAAATTTATACCACTGAGATATTCCTTCCACTGCAACCATTTAAAACACGTATATGTAATAACTCTTCAATACAGCATCAATATAAAGGCTTTGCATAATGCTGAATAAAGGTTAGAAATATATAATGATATTAATAATCTTCAAAGCTATTATGCTTACACTGTGTGTATTGTTTATTGGCATTTTTCTTTAAACTGTGATTTAAACTTGTAACATTACTGCTCTTTGGTAAATTGGCAAAAAACAAATGCTGGAACATATGTGTTAAAGCTGTATTTTAAAAAAAGATTATCAAGCAATATAGTGATCCAAGAATTAGTGGTGACCAAATGACACACACATAAAGCTTTTAAACTCGCCATGTGTTGTGGTGCTGTTGGATGCACAAGCTTTTCCTTGAGCTGTGAATTGCTAAAATTACATTGTAATCCTGCCATCTAGTGGCCAGGAATTGCCTTATATAACTTGAACACAGCTCCATACTTTACCTCCCAGTTCTCTGATGTGTAGAAGTTGTGATAAATGTTGTGGGCCATTGCATTCAGCAGTGCTGGATCCTGCACCCTGCACTGAGAAAATGTGTCTCTAACGACCCCCTTCCACCATGTTTGTCCATCCAGGCCTTGAGCGATACCGTAGTTTGGATATTGGCTGGAATAACGCTGATACACCTGGCGGAAAGCACTGTTAACCTCCTCAGCGCTGAGGCTCAAGCCCATTCTCTCAGCCTCTGTACAATACTGGTCTCCCACAGATGTGCGCACTCTCAACAGAGTGTCTTTTGCATCCCACAACACCCAGCGCAAAGGGGCACGCATTACACCTGCAGATAGAAAAACAGGCATTATTTTAGCATTTTACCTGCACCTGTTGAAGAGATGCAACTAAGAGATGAAGAGATGGGGGGGCTGCTGCAGGAGTAAGGGGTACCGGATTTGCTGCACCATGCAATCCGGTCTCTATATGACCACAGTAGGAGCTGTGGCCGCATTCTCAGCATTACATTAGACCTGCTTCTGGTGGGAGTTTGACTCCGCCAGGGCTGCCCCTTGTCAATCCTGTTTGTGACTTTCATGGACAGGATTTTAACCCTCTGGGGTCCGAGGGCATTTTTTAGACAGTTCACTCGCCTGGCATAAATGTTTTATTATTGCTGTTAAAAGCTCACCCTGTATCCCACAATCAAGTAGTATGCCTCTTTTTTTCAGGACAACCTGTACTTTCAGAATATATATGCTATAGTTGTGTTTTATAAGTGTAATAAAGGTTTACAATCAGAAATAAGAAAGGAAAAAATAAAGTGGAAAATAATTTTCACACATTTATTCAAAACACGCAGCAAACTATAATAAACAACTATTTTAACACTTTATAAAGGTAATTTGGGCTCTTGTGTGAAAGACTGTACAACAAAAAGGTTCAAACAATAAACATTCTTCTCTACAAGAGTCAAGACAGAAGTCAGACTACCAGAGCAAGAATTTTAGCTGAGGAAGCTTCTGCGATTTGAAGCGAAGTGTCCTCGCGTCAAGAAACCCAGTCCAGTCGAAGATTCAAGCTTCTCTACTATGGAAACCACCTGGACAACTGAGAGCCTACACAGAAATAAACACAAATCAATCAATCAATCAATTTTTTTATATAGCGCCAAATCACAACAAACAGTTGCCCCAAGGCGCTTTATATTGTAAGGCAAGGCCATACAATAATTATGTAAAACCCCAACGGTCAAAACGACCCCCTGTGAGCAAGCACTTGGCTACAGTGGGAAGGAAAAACTCCCTTTTAACAGGAAGAAACCTCCAGCAGAACCAGGCTCAGGGAGGGGCAGTCTTCTGCTGGGACTGGTTGGGGCTGAGGGAGAGAACCAGGAAAAAGACATGCTGTGGAGGGGAGCAGAGATCGATCACTAATGATTAAATGCAGAGTGGTGCATACAGAGCAAAAAGAGAAAGAAACAGTGCATCATGGGAACCCCCCAGCAGTCTACGTCTATAGCAGCATAACTAAGGGATGCACATTTTCAACAATATATACAAAATGGTCTACGCGTTTTGTTTGTCTTTATGCTACATCTCAAAGCAATTTCTGTCTGCTATTACACAAAGGCTTACAACACAAACTTATTTCCATGGATTTTGACTCTCTCTTGGAATGTGTTCCTGCAGTGTAAACAGCCTCTCCTCAGACTCTGAGGCTCTCTTCACACCCCCACCATTCAATTCATATGCGTAAAGGGCACTTTATGAGTGAGAGTGAGAGAGGCTTATTCAACAATTCCTGACCAAGTAGTGAGTTATTTCTCCCAGTGACAATCTTTGGTGGACCACGTGAGGTTGTATGAGGCCTTCTTACGCTGATCACCTTCATTCATATACGCAACGCTGCACTTTTACGCATGGAGCCAGCAGTCAGGAGGCTCTTCAAACAGCATTCACATGCCACAGAGTAACACAATCCTTCTATAAACAATCTTTGGGATACCACGTGAGACTGCTCAGCCCTACGATTGGATATTAGAAAACCATGTGACGGTGAACCAATTCCAATTGGACACTCACATTGCGCACGTCATCACACAGATTCTATGAGGAGTACAAAAATGGTGGACGGCTGGCTTGAAAGTCTGCGGAACTTTTCAGCAAAAAAACAAAACAAAAAAAACAAAACAAAAAAAAAACAAAAAAAACAGAACAGTTTCTATCTCATATGGCCTAGTTCAAAAATAATGAAGCCAAAGTGTGACATAACAATAAAAATTTAAAAGTGGTCTTTTTTGTGAAATGTTATTTTAGGTATAGTTATATATCAGAGTTTCAATATTTCTACTGGTCTGGGTTCAATCATTGCTAGAAATTATCAGTGCATATATACTACAATGTGCTAGAGTGTAACGCTTGCGACAACAGTTGGAGGTATCTTCTTTAGTCTGCAGAAGCCTGAAACAAAGAAATTCTGTCCATTAGCTCCTGGTATTAATGAACAAGTATTATATTATTCTATTGAAGCAGAGAAAGAGATATAGCTAAGGTTTTGACACAAAAAAAAAATCAAGGACTTATTCTCAGTGTTACACTTGCGAAAGTTTTACCTTGCTTTAGAAACATGATGTTTTTTTCTAGGAAATTACATTTCTACCTTTACAAAAATGTATTACTGTGTTAGTATGAAGCACAAACGGACAAACTGACAAAATACAAGGTTATTTCTTTAACATTCAACTTTAAATGATAATGCTAAATATCAATGTCACACAAAATTGATGAAAAAAGTGCTATTTTGGGGTAAATTTCATGCATATCTCTGGAACCATGCAGAATTTTTCCATGAAATTTTCAGTACCTGTCAAAGAGACTATAGGCAACTCACAGATAAATCTGGATTAAACTCACAGATCAATCTAAATAAAATAATGGCTTGTTCATGACAAATGCAATGCAAATCAGCAGTTAGGCTTCATTATTTTTGAACTAGGCCATATCATTAAAAAGTTATTTATAATTTAGTAAAACTTGGTCTCAGCCGTCATATACAACGGTGTCGGCCCCAGAGGGTTAAGGCACAGTCAGGGACTGGAGGGTGTCCAGTTTGGAACCACATCCTCTGCAAAATGCTAATGATGTTCTGTTGGTTTCATCAGGTGGTAAATGGTAAATAGACTGCATTTATATAGCACTTTTCCATCTGCATCAGATGCTCCCATTTACACAAACACACACACCGATGTGAGGGTCCTGCTATGCAAGGCGCTCACTACACACTGGGAGCAACTAGGGGATTAAGGACCTTGCCCAAGGGCCCTTAGTGATTTTCCAGTCAGGCCGGGATTTGAACTGAGGATCCTCTGGTCTCAAGCCCAACGCTTAACCCACCACCATCTCCCTACATCGGATATGGTGACCTCCAACGTGCACTGAGCAGGTTTGAGGCTGAGTGTGAAGCAACTGGGATGAGAGTCAGCACCTCCGATTCTGAGACCAAGGTTCTCTGTCAGGAAACATTGGATTGTACCCTCTGAGTCAGGGGAGAGTTACTGCCCCAAGTGGAGGAGTTTAAGTACCTCAGGGTCTTGTTCACGAGTGGAGGTAAATTGGAGCAGGAGATCGACAGACTGATTAGGGCAGCATTCGAAATTTTACAGATGTTGTACTGGACTGTCGTGGTAATGAAGGAGCTGAACCAGAAGGCGAGGCTCTCAATTTACCAGGTGATTTACGCTCCTATCATCACCTATGGTCATAAGCTTTGGGTAATGACCAAAAGAATAAGATCGTGGATACATACCAAAAAAATGCTTATTTAGGTTCTGCTCCTTTCTCTGCCCCTGACCAAGACAGTGTCTCCACATCAGGAGATGGTCTCTAGACTTCGGACTGTAGCTGTCCACTGCTCCTAGTGGCTGGATTGTCCAGGGTCGCCACAGAGGATCTAGTACAGACCCACACTGGGATATGGAACAAGTTTTATGCCAAATGCCCTACCTGATGCTATGATAAAATAACTGATGAGGTTGCTATAAAGCTGACATATCAGATTTAGAGCCTCATATTGAATGGGGAAAGCGCACAGCACCATTTCACAAATGTGGTCATATTTAGGAGTGTGGCTTGCAAAAGTATTCAGCCCCTTGGTATTTCATGCATTTTAATTTGTTTATGGCATTTCAAATACAAAAAGTAAATCAGGCTTCTCAATATAAAAATTTCTAAACTTATCTTCCTTAGACTCAAAGTAAATTTCTACAACTTGATATAAATTAATTAAAAATATAAAAACCAAGATGATGGGTTGCATAAGTAATCACCCCTTTGGTATAATACCTGTAAATAATCAGTTTAATTGGCAGTTTTCTTCAGACAAGTCAGGGGATGGATACATGAAGATTTCCAAGTCATTGAATATGCTGAATACTTTTGCAAGCCACTGCATGCCCTCCAGACACTGTACCAGACTGCTGTGATGAAGCAAGAGCTGAGACAGAAAGCAAAACTCTCTATTTCCCAGTAATTTATAGTCACCAACTGTGCAGATACAAGCAGTGGAAATGAGATTCCTCCGTTGGATATCTACACGGCGATAAGCGTGCATATCCAGGAGGGATCTAGAGCATCAAATGGACCCAGCAGAGTTTGTTGGGGCATCTGTTGATAATCCCCCAAGGAAGACCCAAGACACTGCTTGAGGGATTATATTGACCAGATAATTTAAGAATAGCCCAGGATCTTCCAGGAAGAATTTGAGATTAGGGAAGTGTGGGATGAGCTGCTTGGTCTGCCCCCCGGATAAGCATCAGAAAATGAATGAATTTAGGAACGCTAAAAACCTGAGTATGTCTTGGTTGACATACTCAACAGAAAATAGTCTACTGGTACGGAGATGATTCATTTTAAAGTACTTCACTATGATTAACACGGACCTGTTCAATTTGTTAGACGATCACTTTCTTTCATTAAAAAAAAAAAAACGTACATCTGACACACACACGAGCGCCACTGCTGCTGTGATACTGCAAATTTACCCATATGGGACTTGTTTCAGGCAAGTTTTCATACACACTCATAAAACTGAGGCATTTTGAGGATGTTTCACGTGAAATCGCTACAATGTTTTCACAAGTTATAGAAAAACATGCACAGCATGAGTCGTTTAAATCTGACGTACAATGGGGGTAGAGAGAGCGCGTGAGCTTCAAAATAAAGACATTTAAATTTAAGATACGCTGTAATGTTGTTGAAATAACTTCCCACGCCGCTGCATTAACAACCACAACCAGCTGTCACTCCACCAAAAACACAGACGCTGTTAAGAACTTTACCGAAGTCAACGCAGTTCTTCGGTCTTCTTGTTTAATGGCGGTTATTGGGGAAATGTCGAATGGCTCCAAGGCACTAGGTGGCAGTGTGGGCACTGCTGGCTGTATGGTGCGCATGCGCCAACAATTAACGTGCTGTTTAGCAAAGATACGCTAGTGTGGCGTGAGATGGAATTAGCGTAGGTTGTTATGAATATGCTTTGAAATTTACAGAATTGTCCAAAATTATTTGAAATAGTAATGGCAACTGCAGCTGTTAGGACCTTTCACAGGCTAGAGGGTTTGTTTTGTGTCTACAAGCCTGCCGGCGTCCACTGGAAGCTGGTACGAGACACGGTGGAAACAAATCTTCTCAAAGGTGAGCCGTCCTTCAACTCAAATGTCTTACCTGACGGAGAAATAAAGTTATATTTTGGAGTGATTAGTCCGTAAATGATGGTCCAAATAGACGTCTTCAAAATTGTATTTGTGTTCCGCACAACATGGAAATGTTAGAACTGATACTGCGCAAGACTTCTGGAAGTACGCAAATCTGTGGTTCGGAAGCAGAAGCATTAATCGTTCAAATGTCCAAACATTTTGTGCATTTCATGAAAATAAAACCCTTTATCCTCACTCTAAGCTAAATTAAATGTTGCTGTGCAGCTGAGACATCAGATTTAGAATCTTTTTTCTGACACTTAAACAGAATAGTAATAATAGAATGAAGTCCTTTAAGAAGAAGGGCCTTTATTATTGTACGTACATACATACATACGATAAAGTTTGTCCTCAGTGTTTAACTCATCCTAATTACATTTAGACACAATTCTTGCAGTCGGACATCCAGGGAACTTCCTAGAGGGAAGCAAGCCGCCATCTTTGTTTGGGGGAATTGAGCGACTTTGGTAACATCGAAAGCAGCACGAAAATGCCCAAAAGTTGTTGTGTTCCGGGTCGTACAGCCAACCAAGAGTTATCTCAAATGGAAGTTCTACATTATACTATCTGAGAAATGCAGGTGTGAGAAATGGCTCGCTGCAGTTAACAGGGCTGCTGTAAACACCGATGGGAGTATCAGCAGAAAGAAACGATGGAATCCCAAGCCTGGTCCTGCTATCTCTTTTCTGCCCATTTAATCTCGTAAGTACTTTTTGTGTTAATATTTATGATTTATGAATTGAGGTTGTCATCAGGATCCGTTCACATTTTTCAACAGTTTGAAAATTCTGACAAAGCAGCAGCTACAGAAAGAAGCTGCATGACGGTTAAACGATGTCTCCGAAAGTCAACGTAAGTCCAGATTTCTTGTTTCGTTTTGGCTTCGGTGGCCGTCATTAGTGCCATGTGACCGGGGCTTAACTGATACAATTATTAATATATTCATATATATATATATATATATATATATATATATAAGAATACTCACGAGGACTCTTGATGAAGTATGTGTAGATGTCTTTGTAATCAGTCTCTGGCCATTGTTTAGGATCATCTAACCATTTGTCTGCAATAATCTTATATGGGTATTTTTGGATTCCTGCCAACTCCAGCTTCTTTTTGTATCGATTCCGTGCCTCAGGTGGAAAATTCTGTTCGTACTGATACATCATCGAAAAAACAAACTTGGAAGTAGAGAAACGATGAACTTTGCGGATGTTCTCATGTTTTCCCCAAACAAAGATGGCGCCTAGAAATTATGTCACGTGTGATGTCACGCTGACTGCGAGAATCTAGCTACTAGGAGTAGTGGATAGCCCCAGTCCGGTGCCCAGGGATCAACTCCAGATGTAGAGATGCTGCCTTGGTCAGGGCCAGAGAAAAGAGCAGACCCTAAATCCGCACATTTTATTGATTTTGGGAGGAAACCCACGCAGACATGGGACCGCACACAAAAAGGGTGGGAAGCGATCCTGTGACATTCTTGCTGTAAGGCATCGGGGCTAACCACTAGAATAGAATAGAGCTAAGCTACTGCGCTGTGTCAGATGTGGAGTGAGGAAAAATTCCAACTTGGTGGACTGAATCAAACATTTGTCCTCCCAACAGTCCAGAATCAAATATGTAAAGTTATAATCAATAAAACATGCAAAAAACCAAGCCATCAGATCAACATGTCAGAGAAGGGGTCGCAACAGCAGATAATCAGTTTCTGTCTCATCCTGTCCTTTGTGTCTTCCTCTATCAAACCAACCATCTGCATGTCCTCTCTCGGCACATCCATAACCTCTTTTTCCTCCCTCTTCTGCAGCCTGTGGGTCGTTGTTGCAATTACTCGATGTCTTGATTGAAATGTACGCGGTTGTTTTGGTGTTTGTTTAACAGTAGCAGATTTAGTAGAGTTGAGTGTCTATTTATTGGACGGTGCGAAACATTATACTCCCAAATTGCCCAACCTTGATGCACTTGGTTCCCACATATTTACTGCACAAAAAAAGATTTAGGTAATGAATATTTAATTGTATAAATCCATGAAAAAATGAGCAGCTCGTCTGCTCTGTGTAAGCCTGATCCTGTCAGATCTCAGAAGCAAAGCAGTGCTGGATCTGGTTAGTACTTGGTTGGGGGACCTCTTGGGAAGGGTTCATGACCCCACCCCTGTACCTATTCATGGTCCCTGTGATCACAAAATCACAGCAATAAAAGATGGCGCCCAGGTGCAGTCATTTTTTTCAACCAGTAGGTGGAGCTGCTAAAAACATTTTATTGTTTTTTTTTGTTTTGTTTTACTGCAGGTAATTGCATTACACATGCAAGAAGTCATTACAATGAAATGTCAGAGAGACAGAAAATAAAGTTTGCAACCAGTGAATTAAATGTATTTTTATTCTAAATCAAAGTTGTAAAAGTACTTCAATGTACTTGAAAGTACAACGCTCAATGATTGGTCCGTTGAGTGCTCAACTTGCTTAATGTTGCTCAACCATTGGTTGACATAGGTACCTGGCTGTTTGACCGCTTGGGAACACCAGCTGCTGTGTGTGTGTTTCTCCATGTAAAACTGGAGTTGTGTCACGAAGCTGCATCTGTCGTAAAACTTGTGCCAAATACCAATGCGGATCTGGCTGTATCCGCTGTAGTGACCCCAGACAAAAACGGGACAAGCCAAAGGGACAACATAAGTCAGTGAAAAATAGCAAATATTCTGTGTCAGATTCTTTGTGAGACTTTGGTGTGGTTTTGTTTTATACCATTTTAAGTTCAACATCATTGAGTTTTAAAGTGTTAATCAAAATGAGGTTTGTTGAGCTCTAGGGAAAAGTGGTGAGCCGTGTTCATGTTTTAGAAGCTATATCTTAATAAGCCTGAATAAAAAATCATTTGTAGATTAATCTATTACAGAAATAATGGTTATTTGCAACAAACCTTGCAGCTTTAAATGCAGCACCACTGCAGCCTCTTCCTCAGGCAGTCCGCTTCTTGACGCACCCAGAGAGTGGGACTGAAGAACCCAAAGGACTCACGGTGTCTGCAGTCTCTGTACCTGTACTGGCCAAACACCCTCTAGGTGTGTATGTCCACTTTCCTCTGCCTCAGTTCATATATTTGATTACTCAAATTGTGTTCAATTGAGTGCTAAAATAATTTTCAACCACCACAGCATGCAGTCAATTTACACTTATTAATGACTGTAAAGCTGGTGACAGTCAATATCAGTATCTTCTTTTATTTTTATAATCACATTACATTAGACCTGACACTAAAGTGTTTGTTCTTACTGTATTTTAGTGACTGGACCCGAATTTCAACATATACGAGTTGGAGTAGGACATCGTCTGGATGCGTTTTCATCTGGTGTTCTAAGTACTGATTTATTGTTGATCTTTGACGAAAGCACCATGCCTCTGTTTCATCAGTGCTGTTTTTTTATTATTATTGAATAAATTTCTTTTTTTCAATTTGATGTATCTTTAGTTCTTGGAGTTGGGAAAGCAAACAAGGGTTTGAATGAGCTTCACCACAAACCAGTTACAAGGGTAACTTTCTGACTTATGGGGCTCGCATTCGAGGGGAAAGAAATGATTAATTCAAATATGTGTATTTGATTTAATTTTGTTTCTTGTGTTATAGGATTACACATTGGAGGGTGAATTTGGAATGGCGACAGATGATTTCTCTCACATTGGCAGAGTTGTGGAAAGAACCACATATGGTATCACACTGGAACATTAGTGCTATAGTTTGTAATGTTAATTGGAGGACAGACTCATAAATTCTTTCATATAATATCACAGCCTTTTTTTTTAAATTAATATGTGTATTTAATTTTTCACCTCCGCCAGCGAAGTTGGGTGGAGGTTATGTATGGGTGCGTCTTCCGTCATATGACAGATTTCCATCAAAATCGAAATTCAGATTCCGTTATTTCCGTCACAAGATACAGCTAAGTCGAAAAATTATTATTTTTATTTTTTTAAACAAAACGGGTGAAAACCAAAGAATTCCATGTTGAGATTTCTCAATACGATCAGCACCATTAGTGTAAATAAAACCAAAGCGGGCAAACTTGTTACACGAGTTGTGATTGGTCGGAAATCAAAGTGACTCTGTCACTGCATTCGCTAATACAATTAGGTAGGTAAAGCAGCTGGCCACTCACAGATTGAGACATCCATTCCTTCTTCACTATCAGCTTCCCACGCATGCTTTTCAATATGAAATTTGCAATTTATTTTCTCTGTTTTAATCAAAGAACACTACAATTAATATAATGATTTGTTTCATAATGAAAACTGAATGGATACAGGGTATTTTTATTTGAAGTTAGAATTTTTTTTAATTTTAAAAAGTGTAGAAATAAAAAGTAAAGTTTAAAAAAAGCAAAAAACACTGCTGTCTGTTTGAAGCCTGGATTAGCAGAGTCTGACTCTTATGAACCATCGCTTCGTATCGCTTTGCTTAGCTATCTGCCATGTAATGTTACTGTTGGTCAATAACAATAAATGCTAGCCGAAGAGAAATGTCAGAGTGGTGCATGATCGGTCCCGTTTAACGTGTGGAGTTGCTAAATGCTTCATTGCTTCATTAGTTGTCTTCTGGTTGGCATCTGCTCAGCTCGTCATTCTGCACACAGTATTTCTGGGTGTGTGGAGGCAGCTTGAACGCATAATTTTCACAAAAAGGCCCATTGCTGTGTAGCTGCGTGATGCAGCCCATATTTTACAACATTAGACGTAATCCAAACGATAAACGCTGTTATTGTTTGGTTATTGCTCTAGTTATCATATACAACAGAACATTAAAGCAGCTTATAGCTGTAGAGAAAGTAATGTTTTTCATTTATTGCACACCTAATTAATGCGATACAGTAATAATATCCATTTATTCAACAGACCACATTACACGGGATAAACTGGATAGAATCTTGGCCGTGTTGCAGGGAGCCAATCAGAAGGCTCTACTAACGTAAGAAATTTAAGCTCAGTATTCGTTTTTCTACAAACACCAATGCTTCTTGCTAATGAAAATATTTTTACTTGTAATATGGAATCTTCACAACTCTTCCTACAAAATGATTTGCACCTGACTTCATTTTTTGTGCACAGGTATTCCGGCGTAGATATGCACTCACAGGAAGCGTATGAGATGGCAGCGCAAGGTTTACTGGGTCCACAGGGGAAATCGGAGCCTATTCTGAGGGGCCTCCGTTGCATTCGCTTTGAGCCTCCTAACTTCGCGCTAGGTATCTCATCTTTCAGCTGTAGCAAGGAGGATTCATGAACAATCCTGTTTTACAATTTAAGACAAAAGTACTGGTCTTTTTCAACCCTTCTTTCTTTGCTCTTGTTTTTCCAGAAGTCCAGTGTTTTAATGAAACGCAGAAATATTTGAGGAAAGTTGTGCATGAGATTGGACTTGAGCTGCGCAGCACAGCCGTGTGTAAAGGTGTGAGACGGACCAGAGACGGCGCCTTTTCTCTGAAGGATGCCCTGACCCATCACTGCTGGACTGCTTCTGCTGTCATGCAGGCCATTCAACAGTACCGCTCATCTAATAAAATAAAAAAGTCTCATGCACGGGTGAAGAGCACAACATTACCGCTTCAAGTAGAGGACAACCTGAAAGCCCATCAGCAAAATGAAAGATGCACTGAAGGAGCGGTTGAATAGAATAAATTCTGTTTTGGAGGAACAGTGAAGTCTTTCTGGTGGGGCGTATTGTGTACGTGTGTATGCAGTGGACACGCAGCAGGTTAAGTTGATCAGCTTCAAACCTGCTTGGAATTGAATTTAGGTCAGTTAAGAAGTTCTTTCACAGCAGGTGTGGTGATACTCTGGATCGTTGACGAAGAAATCGTCAACTATTGAGCCTTTAACAGTGTTGGCATTTTGACTTAATACTGAATCAATTATTTTATCCTGAGTGAAAAGTTAGACCCAAAAACTTAAATCTTAAAGGCAGTTGGTTGGTTGTTCAGTTTAGAGCTTTAAAACCACAATTAAATTAGAATCAGGAAGCTCCAGGAAGATGGCAGCTTAATTCGTGAGCTCCCTGACGGAGTTGTAAAATAACCCCATAAACTTTGGGTCATCTTAAAATACATAATAAAAAAAAAAAAAACAATGGAGAAAGGGGTTACTACTCGGAAGTAGGGCGACCACAGCTGTGATGGAAGACGACCCTGAATTGAACTGAAGTAGCCGAGCGGGATCACCGAGCCTCCCCGCACATGGAGAGGATACTCCAGAAGCTATCTTAAAAAATATCCTTCATGAGCTTCGAGAATTCAGAAACAATAACGGAGCAACTCTCCGATATAAAACATGAGCTTAAAAGAGCTAATGACAGACTGGACGAGGTGGAGAGAATTAATGAAACTGATAACGTGCTTCAAGTAACAACGTAATTAAGAAGCGATTGCAGCGCCAAGCTAATCTCGAGGAAAAACTGATTGACCAGGAGGGGAGAGCAAGGAGAGCCAACATGAGGATCTGAAGGAAAAGATGGGACTGATATGGTTGGTTTTCTAGACAGTCTTTTGAAAAACACGCCGTTTTGCCCAAGCCCTGGCACTGAAGCCGAAGGACCTGAATACCAAACCCCGATCCATCGTGCTCCAGTTTGGAAGTTACCAGACCAAGGAAGAGGTCCTCCAGTGCATATGGCAGAAAAAAGAAGTGCTTTGTAACAGTGTTCGCTTTTATGTGGACCATGACTTCCTTCCTGAGGTGCTGAAGAAGCGCAGTGAATACGCTGAAGTCAAAGTTCTGAAAGCAAATAAAGTTCCAGACTCCTTATCCTGCGCGGATGCAAATTTTTTATGAAGACGGCACCCGGATGTTTCAAAATGCTTCAGAAGTGACAAGCGGCATGATCTCACGAGGGTTTGCAGTTAATGTGGTGAAGTCCGCCGCTGACCCGGTTTGGGAGGAAATCCAGCAGCTGTCTGCCTGGTAGACCATGGGCGACGGCGGACCGGAGTGATGACGCGGACGTCGGGAAGCGGCTGACATCACTCGCAAAAAAGGCCACCACCGCTCTCAATACAAGGAGAAATTCCAAGCTTTCAGAAGGCGCTCTCCTACAGCAGACGAATAGCTTCATCATTTTATTAAAATAAAGATGATGATCACGGATATGTAAGTGTTAAAATATTCTGATCCTCACCCTGAGAGACAGTTGAGGTTTTTCCACCAGTGTGTGTGAGTTCTACAGTGTGTTACTTTATTTAAATATGTTGGAATTCGCGAATTGACAAGTTACCTTCAGTTTGTATTACATATTTTTTTATTGAGACATTGACTAAAATGTGGCCGCTCTATAGGGCCCCACCACTGATCCAGCGGGGGACATTCTCTAATGGGAGCTTTGACTTCACAAGGCTCCATTTAAACGAGCCTCTACTTCTTTTTTTTTTTGTTAAGGTTTTGTTCAAAATTGTTCTTTGTGTGCTATTTTTTGTTGGGAGAGAATTGTGTATAATTTTATTTTCAAAGATAATGGACATCTAACAAGTGCCAAATATAAACATGAATAAGGGAGAAATTAAAGTTATTTCTTTTAATGTGAAAGGGATTCTAAACTCAACTAAAAGAAGTCAAATATTGTCTAAAATGAAAAAGGAAAATGGGCAGGTGATACTCTTACAGGAGACACACCACAGCCCAACGGAACATGAAAATTTAAAAATGAGTTTTTCAAGAGTATATTATTCATCTTATAAGAATGGGTGTAGGAGAGGGGTAGCAATATTAATATCACAAAAAAATAACTTTTGAATTAGTTTCAAAAGTAAGAAAGGGAAGATTTATAGTGGTAACAGGCAAAGTCAATGGTATATTAACTGCAACATTTATGGAGACACAACATAAAAAGGAGCAAAAAACAGACTTGATCATAAAGATAAAGAAAATCAGAATGAGATAAATATACTGTACTCAAAGGAAATTGAAAAAAAAGGTATTCACAAAGCAGAAATACTATGAGTCAAGCTCAAAATCATTGAAACCTTTGGCAAGAAGGCTACAAAAACAACAAGCTGATAACACCATACAAGATAATAGATCCAGTTTCTAAAATTACACTATATAAGCAACAGGAAAAACAACAGACATTTAAAAGGTTTTATAAACTTTTATACACGCAACCCCTGCTAGAAGATGAGCAACAAATAGCCTGGTTTTTAAGTACTCTGAACTTGCCAGTAATGACAGAAAAACAAAATAAACTATTAACTGGTCCAGTGACTGTTTTAGAATTAAATAACGCTATCTCAAAGCTTAAAGCAAACAAATCCCCCGGAACAAATGGTTTTCCTTCAGAATGGTATAAAGCCTTTCGCCAGGAATTAATACCAAGCTTACTCAGAGCCTGTAATACAACTTTGGAAGGTGTGATGCCTCCATCTTGGAATGAAGCAATGATATCGATTATACCCAAAGAAGGAAAAGATACCTTGGATTGTGGATCATATCAGCCAATTTCTCTGTTAAATACTGATTACAAAATTTTTGCAGCTATAATTGCCAAAAGATTCTCCCTGAGCTCATACATAATGACCAGACAGGATTTATCTCAAAAAGACAAATTCATGACAACAATAGACGGTCTCTTCACATAATAAATCATATCCAACAGAATAATATAGAATCTTTATTCTATATTAGCCTAGACGCCGAGAAAGCTTTTGACTCGGTGAGCTGGCCTTTCCTATGTAATGTATTAAAAAAGATTTGGCATGCATGAAAAATGTGTTAAAATAATTAATACAATTTATAGTAAACCTTCAACCCATATTAAAATAAATGGCTATCACACGGATCCTATAAGTTTAGAGCGTGGAATGCGACAAGGGTGCCCTTTGTCGCCACTGCTCTTCGTCCTTTACATAGAACCTCTAGCACAACAAATAAGACAGAAAACATCCAGGGAATTTATATAAATGAAGTCCACAAGGTGGCACTATAAGCTGATGTTTTGGTCCATTTAACCCAATCTTCTTGCTCACTTATTGAATTACGCTCTTACAGACATTTAGTAGATACACAGGATGCAAATTAAATATACAGAAAACACAAATGTCTTTTAATTAATCATCTCCAGTTCAGATTCAAGAGAAATTCTTCAAATGGGACCAGAATTCATTGAAATACTTGTGAATAAATTTATCAAATACAATTGATGACAAAAATTAAAGAAGATATCAGTAGATGGAACTCTATTACTTCTTTCGGTCTCAGTCATAGAATTGATTTGGTAAAAATGAATGTTCTGCCTCGATTTCTCTTTTTATTTCAGGCCCTTCCAATAGAAATCCCCCAGAAACTTTTCTCTGATTTAAATAAAATCTCTCGATTTATCTGGCAGGGGAAAAAAGCCTAAGGTCAAATGTCAGACCTTACAACTCCAAAAGGAAGAAGGTGGGATGGCCCTTCCACATGTCAAAAGCTATTTCTATGCAACCCAGATTAAACATTTGATAAATATTTGTACCCCATCATATAAACCTAGGTGGAAAGATACTGAACTCTCCCATATGAGAAAAAAAAAAAACTCCCAGTACATGCACTGACAGCTCAAAAGAATCTTGGAGGACTTCTAGATACTGTGAAAAATCCTTTAATAGAAGCGCAGTTTAAAATCTGGAAGACAAAAGACAAATATAAACTGGATGATAAAATACAAATCAGTGGTGTGCCTTTGACCCTGGTTTTAAACCTAACAAGATGGATTACAGATTCAAATCATGGATTACAAAAGGAATAACAACCACCTTATCAGAAAAAGGCCAATTTAAAGACTTTGAATATTTGAAAAGAAAATATGGTCTTGAGAAAAGTGATTTTTTTTATAGATATCTTCAGATTTGTAACTATTTTGATCATAATATAAGAAACAATACAAATCTAGAGGATCCAATACTGAGATTATTTACAGATGTTTATCAGAATGCTTTAAACACAGGAGTTATTTCCAAAATCTATAAAGGTCTTATGACTAAGAAACAACATGCAACAGAGTACATTAAAGTGAAATGGGAAAAAGCGGGAAATCTCTCTATCAGATGAGGAATGGTCAGGTTTGTGGAATTTTGTATGGAGATGTACAAACTCCCAATTGTGGAGGAAATTTGGTTGGAAGTGTAGTGTTCTTTTTTTTTTTTTATCACACCTAGGCAGAAAGCACACTTTGCACGAGAGGATAGTGAATGCTGGAGACAATGTGGGTGTCGGGAGGCCGACCACTGGCATATTTTCTGGGAGTGCCCAGTAATAAAACCATTTTGGGTGGAGATCCATAAAACACTAAAAACATCCTGAACATTGATTTGCCTCTACATTTTACTTCACTATTTCTGGGTATTGTTGTTTTTCAGTCAAGAAGTGATAAATATATGTTCGGCATACTAATCTCAGCCTGTAAAAAAGCTCTCACTAGAAAGTGGCTGCCCCCCACAATACTTGAGTGGATTAATACTGTGAATGAGCTTTATGTTATGGAAAGGATGACTTTTTGTTTACAATTACAGAAGGATGCTTTTATTGAACATTGGAGGAAGTGGGTTAAATATGTGAAACCTCTACGTGCGGACTTTATGGAGGTGACAGTCCAAGAACCGTATGATGCCGTCTTGTTCTAGTGTTTTTTAACTGAAGTTATTTCTTTATTTGCTCTAAATTTCTGTATCTCTCTCTTCATATCTCTTTGATAGGCCGGTAGGCACTTTTTTGTTGTTTTACAATCATTATCTCTCCCATGTTTGTATTTTATGTTTACTGTTTAAAATTGAGGACTACAGAGGAAACTGAACAAATTTATATCTAAAAAACAATGTAAATATTCTCTGTTGTCTAAAAACCAAAATAAAGAATTAAAAAAATAAATGAATAAATTTGAATCAGCATAAACCATGATCAAAGAAGTCTGAATTATTTAACTGATTGAGCTCTTTATTTGCAGGCATGGACTGTACTTGGATATTCTACAGCAGCAGAGAATGTTGCAGGGATTTCTGATTATCTTCCGCATCCTCACATAAATGGGGAAATTTCCTTCTACATTTAAGCTTCCCACCAAAGCTCTTTTGCAATTGTGTGAGGTTAGTGCTGTGTGGGTCCTGTTGTCATGGTCTTACCGCTGTGTAACAGGATGTTCAGAGAGAACGTGCAGTTCTTCCTTACACTGGAAAACATTGCCATGGCAACATAGTTCAGAAAACGTGAATATAAGGATTTTAATATATTGTTAAACAAGTCTGAGAAGTAGATACAAACTATTCAGAGGGAGGCTTAAGGTCTGATGGTGATTATGGGTCACTAGTTTGGTGTTGAAAGTTGTTTATTGTGGACTATTTGACCTAGAAGCTGTGACAGCATGCAGAGATGTGAGCAACTAAATGTCCTCCAATAAATCAGCCAAAGTAGAAACACTTTAAAATCATGTCTGAAGTGATTGTGCTTTGCAACGCAGTGCAGACACAGCATCAGATAAAAAAACCAATAAAATCTGAGCTTCGGGGATGTGCTAGTTGTAGAGATGTGTATGTGCAGAGCCATGATATGGTGAGGTAGGGTGGTGAGTTTCTTTCCTCACCACCTTATACCTTCTCCTACTAGGTGCCCAGTAGAGCTCAAACTGGCAACCTTCTTCAAACCACTGAGCCATCCACACCCCAAATATTACAAGATGAACTCTTTAAATGCCTAATTTTTAGTTTGCAGCAGAATTCTTTATTAGAAGTCTTTAACAATCCATTTTACCTGGTGAGACAAAACATACATACAATGCAACATTATGATGTAGTACTTTCCAAGAGTGACCGGAAAAAGGGGCCTTTGTTGTCACTGTACAAGAAAACATACAAGAAAATTTTTCCTGCATTTTAACCTGTCGTGATCACAGAAAAGACATAATCCAACCACTTGGAACAGAGGGCAGCCACAGACTGGTACCCAAGGACCAACACCACATGCAGAGTATAGAGACGCTGCCTTGGTCAGGGGCAGAGAAAGACACAGACCCTAATGTGTGCATGTTTTTGATGGCGGGAGGAAATCCACCTGGAGAGAACATGCAAACTCCAGACAGAAAGGAACTTTGCATGGGTGGAATCAAACCCCAGACTTTCTTGCTATGAGGCAACTTCAAGTGCTAACTACTGATCCACCATGCTGTCCAAACAAATACTAAAAAGACACACGCAACTTGAGTTACAACTTTACACTGACTTCCTGTGTCAGAAAATACCTATCAGATGTAATTAATATCTTGATATTAACATTCAAAGGCCTTTTTAATATGAATTATTACAGTTTTAACCACAACAATAAGGGTGGTTTGGGATAAGCTGCACACAAACTTTGAAAGGCAGTGCAGGGTTGTGTGCATGACATCACAGTTTAAATTTGCAGACAACGGTGATCAACAACAACCTAATGCTCTTCTCTGTTGGGGCTTTTTGTGTAATGCCATGCCTTCCTCTTTCAGCTCAATCTTCTGATTCAATATCCTGCAGACAACACAGTAGTGGATGAGTGTACAAGATTTTACAAGCAAGCAGGGAAAATATTAGTATGTGTGCACACATGATGAAATTATACTTCTAATAATGAGACAGGAAATATAAGTGAAGCATGTGAGCGCTTTTACCTGGCCAGAGTTTCTAGAGCATGAGTCACATTGTATCCTGTGGCAGCACTGCATTCCATGAATTCAAAGTTGTATTCCTGTGACATTAAGTAGTGTTTTTACTTACCACAAACTGTTGCGCAGTAGCTTTATCAGAACCTGATCATGTTTTAACATTTAACAGCTGCTGACTGAGAAAATCAGCCATGGGGTGGAAATAAACTTTTCTCACCAGCTTATTTTGAGGAAAAATGGCAAATCCTACAGTATTAAAAAAAAATCAGTTTGGTTGCCATGGAAATGCACTATGCTGGAAAAGGGCCAAAATCAGCTGTTGTGACTCCTGCAGTGGTCGCATTTTCACCGTTATTAGACAAAGCACAAAGAGAGAGAGATCAGTTTTACATACAAATGAACATTACATACCAATAGAACGAGTGCCAATACATGTATGACAAATATAGCCATATTTTGAAAAAATGGACAAAAGAGCAGAATCAGTGAAAATGGTGAAATTAATCAGACCCCTGGGAATATGTGGATCATCCTTAGCCCCTGTCATCATATCACATTTCAAGAGTGACCCCTGTAGCCCATGTAGCCATATTTTGAAGAACTGAAAATGGTGAAATTGATTGGCTCACTGAAAATAAATCAGCGGATCACGCATAGACTCTGTCATAATATCACATGCCAAGAGTGACCCCTTTGCTAATTTGTAAAAGTTGTCATCTTTTATATTAAGCACCAGTAGGAGTAAATGTCACATGAATATCGCCATAGTTTGATGAAAAGAAAACTGAAGGAAACTAGCTGGACTCCAGTCTTCACTATGAAAAACCATTCTATCTAAAGATCCACAATAAGGAATATGCAACAACACAAAAAGCCTTGACAGGTTAATTGAATTCATATTCACAGACATTAATGTCACAGTGTCCTTTCCTCACAGATAAAGACTGATTTATTAATTGTTTGCTTGCTTGAGTAATTGATGCGAGTACAGCACCTCCCCTTAGAATGAGGATGACACAGAACATGTCACCACCACCAGGTGACAGACACACAGGGCACCGTGACATACTGCCACACACAAGTCACCACCACCAGGTGACACAGACACACACACAGGGCAACGTGACACTGCCACACACAAATCACCACCACCAGGTGACACAGACACACACACAGGGCACCGTGACACTGCCACACACAAGTCACTGCCACACACAAGTCACCACCACCAGGTGACACAGACACACACACAGGGCACCGTGACACTGCCACACACTATTCACCACCACCAGGTGACACAGACACACACACACAGGGCACTGTGACATACTGCCACACACAAGTCACCACCACCACCACCACCAGGTGACACAGACACACACACACAGGGCACTGTGACATACTGCCACACACAAGTCACCACCAGGTGACACAGACACACACACAGGGCACTGTGACACTGCCACACACAAGTCACCACCACCAGGTGACACAGACACACACACAGGGCACCGTGACACTGCCACACACAAGTCACCACCACCACCACCAGGTGACACAGACACACACACAGGGCACTGTGACATACTGCCACACACAAGTCACCACCACCAGGTGACACAGGCACACACACACAGGGCACTGTGACATACTGCCACACACAAGTCACCACCACCAGGTGACACAGACACACACACACGGCACCGTGACACTGCCACACACAAGTCACCACCACCAGGTGACACAGACACACACACACAGAGCACTGTGACATACTGCCACACACAAGTCACCACCACCACCAGGTGACACAGACACACACACACACACACAAGACACCGTGACATACTGCCACACACAAGTCACCACCACCACCAGGTGACACAGACACACACACACACACACACAGGGCACCGTGACACTGCCACACACAAGTCACCACCACCAGGTGACACAGACACACACACACAGGGCACCGGGACATACTGCCACACACAAGGTCGGCAGGTGACTACAAGACACTGACTGGACACCGTGACAGACTGTCACAGAACACGTCACCACCGCCAGGTGACTACTGGACACAGACCACAATCTGATTGATGAACTGTTTGCATGCAAATTTGACTGCAGAGCATACTAGAAATAGTAGCAAATTCGTAATTTTGCTTGGCTTCTTGACAAGTATTCCTTGCAATGCGATTGGATTTTTTTTTTTTTTTTTACATATATGGTAAGATAAATGCTTGTCTGTGTTTGCCAAATGATAGGCCACAGGTATGGTCCTCATAGCGACAATTTACGTTATTGCACAGCATGTTTTTTGTTGTTTTTTTTATCTTTTTTGCATAGCAAATTCATGTCCTCATAAATAAATGATAATTTCCAAATTATTGACTTGACAAAAAAAAAAAAATAAATAATTTTTCTGACAAGGAGAGATGTGCTGCTTGATATTTATGAAGTAAAGGTTTGTCTGACATCGAATTTTCTCATTTATTCTGCTCTGAATAAATGCCCATTTTGCCATTGTTTCACATCTGTAAAATGGCACATTTTAGTCCAAAAATACAAGACTGGTTACCATGGCAACCACTGAACGATATGTTATAAATATTGCGTGACAGTACACTAGCCAAATAGTGTTCATATACCAAATTTCATTGAAATCAGTGAGATGTCACTTTCCATGCTTTGGGCCCTCATGGCTGATTTTCTCAATCAGCTGGTCTTAAAAAGTAATCCAACAGATTCATACCTTAGCGAGTATTTCCCCTTCTTGGGAATTAACCCGGTGTTCTGCACAGTCACTTTTATTCCCAAGAAGCAAAATGGTCACATTTTCTGCTGCCCCTTCCTGTCACACACAATTATTTGGAGTACAGTCATATATTTCAGGGGTCCTGTTCCACATCCATAGTTTGCATTACAAATTTAATGTCGTTTCCTCCTCAGCCTCAATCAATAATTGTCTCTTTAAACTAATATTACTACTGATGTGTTAACAGGAGGGTTTGCAAGCACTATTATGTAAAAAGAGTTCAGATGTGCTTGGATGATGCATCTTAAGAGGGGGTTAAAAAAAACCCTGTTAAATATCAATGTGAATCTGGCTCCAGCTCTGTTGTTTTGACCAACTTCTCTCAATGCACTAATCTTATCAGACAAGATCATAATTTATTTCTATTGTGATTAAAAATATTTATTCATCACAATTCAAAATTTAACTCACCAATGGAAAATGTGGTCGTATATTTAATATTTATCATATACAAAGCTGCTCGAACGTTTGTGACCCTTTGCACCTATTATACGCCTGAATTTTGTCGTGACATCAGATTTAAAACAGCATCATTCAAGCTTTTGTGCATTAAAAATTTCTAAAATGGTGCCCTTTAAACTCTCAGTGAAAAACGAATCTTTGCAACATCATATAAATAAAATTAAAACATGAAAGTCAAAACAATGGTGCACGTAAGTATACACATCCTTAAATACGTACAATACATGGATACATAAACATTTCCACATCAGTGAATGTCTTTAACTTCACTTACATCAGTTTCTAAGAAATACGAGGGCTGTCCATAAAGTATAGGTCCTTTTTATTTTTTTCAAAAACTATATGGATTTCATTCATATGTTTTTACGTCAGACATGCTTGAACCCTCGTGCGCATGCGTGAGTTTTTCCACGCCTGTCGGTGACGTCATTCACCTGTGAGCACTCCTTGTGGGAGGAGTCGTCCAGCCCCTCGTCGGAATTCCTTTGTCTGAGAAGTTGCTGAGAGACTGGCGCTTTGTTTGATCAAAATTTTTTCTAAACCTGTGAGACACATCGACGTGGACACGGTTCGAAAAATTAAGCTGGTTTTCGGTAAAAATTTTAACGGCTGATGAGAGATTTTGAGGTGATACTGTCGCTTTAAGGACTTCCCACGGTGCGAGACGTAGCGCAACGCTCTCAGGCGCCGTCGTCAGCCTGTTTCAAGCTGAAAACCTCCACATTTCAGGCTCTATTGATCCAGGACGTCGTGACAGAACAGAGAAGTTTCAGAAGAAGTCGGTTTCAGCATTTTATCCGGATATTCCACTGTTAAAGGAGATTTTTTTTAATGAAAGACGTGCGGGCGGATTGCAGCGTCGGCTCGCAGCCGCCGCGACGCTCCGCCACAGGAAAAACACCTCTGTTGGAAGCCTTAAGGACAAGTTGGAACATGTCCAGCTGTTAAACAATTTCTCATATACTCACTCCACTGAAAGCCATCAAAAGCCGCCTGGATTTTACAAATGGTTATCAACACGGAGGTGTTTTTCCTGTGCCGCCGACCGCGCCGGCTGCGTCCCGACGCGCGGACCCGTCCGCACGTCTTTCCTTAAAAAAATCTCCTTTAACAGTGGAATATCCGGATAAAATGCTGAAACCGACTTCTTCTGAAACTTCTCTGTTCTCTCACGACGTCCTGGATCAATAGAGCCTGAAATGTGGAGGTTTTCAGCTTGAAACAGGCTGATATGAATGAAATCCATATAGTTTTTGAAAAAAATAAAAAGGACCTATATTTTATGGACAGACCTCGTACAAACAATATTGTACTACACGATAAAATCTGTCTGGCGGAGGCAGTTCTTAAAAATTGACTGACTGTACAAGAATGAGACTAGTGAGGAAAGCCACCAAGACACCATGACAACTCTGTAGGAGTTATACGAGCTAAGCGATGCAAAAGCTCACTCATGGTACATGGATCCGGCGCCACAAGGGGGCTTTTGGGGGCAACACCCCCTCACGTCATCAACCTCGCCTCCACGGATGTGAGTTATCAAAAATAAAAAGAAAAAAGAAAGAAAAAGAAATACTGGAAAATATAGCGCCTCGCAGTTTCGCGGATTGTTTTAGTCCAATTTTGCATTTTTTTTTTTTTTAACAGTGCATTGTGCTCTGCGTCCTCATCAAGCAGGCCAGTGTTCTGTCGAGATGACGGGACACCTGTTGCGGCACCGCGAAGGGAGAGTACGCGCATTGTGTTCTGCGTGTCTGTTTCTAAGAATCTTCTCGCCCAGAAGAAAAAAGAGCGCCAACAACTACCCATAACTGTGTTCTTCACTCAGAAAAAGACACCTGCAGCGAGGTGTGAGTGGAAAAAGGCGCAACAGTGGCGCGGTGCCAGGACAAAGAGGCGCGATCAGAGGAACTGTGAAATACTGGTCAGTCACTATTAATAATTTCTTATGTGTCCAACCTCGGAGGTTGATGGTTAAAATTAAATTCGTTAGTTCTAAAAGCCATCATAATTATTTATAGGAAAACGTTCTATTTTTATTTCTCAAACAAATGTTTGGGCCTGAAAACAGGTTGGTCTTAAGGTTTGAACTTTGAGAGTGTTTACACATGAGAGAAAAGTGAGAAAATGTTAATGCCTGTTTGAGAAAAGTGTATAGTGTGTAGTGAGGGGTTTTACAGCCTTAAAACGTCTATAATAATTGTAAAAAATAACGCTGTCTACTTCACGGATTTCGCCTATTGCGGCCTATTTTTAGAACGTAACTCCCGCGATAAACGAGGGACCACTGTATATATACATGAAAGGTTTTTCTTTGACCCGTTGTGTGACTGCCATGCCCAATTGTGCTGTGTCTGCGCTTGTGATGGAGGGCTGTATGTGGGGTTAATCTACTGTCTCGTGTCATTTCTCAGATCAGTTGTTGGTTTGGTTTTGTGGTATGCAGGAGACCACTTGACCGAGGGTCTATACGTTCAAATAATAATTAAAAAAATACTGTCATCACTCTTTACTCTTAGTCAGTCTCTTACAACGGTGTAGCCTAAATACACGAGCTTTCTAGGAGCGCACCCAATTCATTACGCACGCTCAGAGGCAGGTACCCTCCGGTGCGCACTTTTTTTGGGGGGGGCGACCCCGCCCCCTGTGATAAACTCATCGCCCCTTAATATTTTTTTCTGGCGCCGGGTCTGATAGTACAGTGAGTCCCAAACAGGAAGTGCCAAATTTTGAGTCCACAGTGAAACATGAAATGTCAAATGTCAAACACTTCCTGGATTAACACTTCCTGGATTGATAGACAAGATCTCATGGAATTTCACGGGAACTCAGTGACAAGTTAACACTGAAACAGGAAGTGCCAATTTTTGAGTCCACAGTGAAACAGGAAAAGTCAAATGTTGAACACTTGAAATGAGGTCCAGGTTGTTAAAAGGGGCATTTCTCCTGTAATTCGGGTTGCGTTATATATACATGTTATCAGTGGTGGGCACAGCTAACCAAGAAGTTAGCTTTGATAACAGCTAATCAGCTAACTGAAACGTTATCTTTTGTAAAGCTAAACCAATAACCACCCAAACATTTATCGGAGGCTACAGCTAATCGATAACCAATAACTTTAAGTATTGTCTCCGGTACACTTGCAACAACTTCTGTCTTTGGGCGCCCTGCCCACTGCTGGAAGCTCCTGTTGACCACATATTTTGCAGCAGTGAAACAGTTGAGAGGAGCTAAGCTCAACTCTACACACACAACACAAGCCATTATTCCTTAACAAGATACAGCCGTGCCACCGTGAGGCAGAGGTCTTGGAAAATAAAGCAGTATTGAAAAAATAACTCCATTAATGTCAATTCTGTCATTTTTACAAAGTTAAAATATAACACATATCTTTTACTTTTAAATAATGCACTAATTCAGAAGTTTTGTAAAAAACACAGACAGATGCCAAAGAGATTGCGGGTAAATGAGCCTCCGCTAACACTGATTGGTTGACTCATTCATTCTATGTAAAAACCAGCATGTTAATGTGATGTGACGTATGTGTTGGTATTTACATATAAATGTGCTTTTGTAAAATATGCCATTTTATTCATAGGTTTAAAAAAATCCATTTGCAAAACCCAAAAGTCAAGTTGTGATTTTTCAGTCGTTTGATATAACCGGAGTCATAATGCATAGAACACTGTGACTGGCGCCCAGACGCTCATACCCTTACCCATAATCCTTTGCGTACCAGTTTTTTTTCGCGCACCAGAGAGTTGCTGCTGTTTAAACAACAATCCATGACGACAATTGTAAATGAACATTATACAACCAAAATGTACATTTTTAATTCTTTAGCTGCTGGAAGAGGCTGCAGCAACTCTGAGTCGCGCAAAGGATTATGGGGTAACTCAATACTTAGGGCGACTACTGCCATGAACACTACTGGCCAGTAGATGGCAGTAGAGATAGTGAAAACATGCCAAAACAAATATTCCAAATTATCTGTGTACTAGCTGCGCTGAGCTTCGTCTGGCATTTTTACATAAACACCATAACAACGTCTATAAACCCAGAGAATATATTCTCACAAGAGTTTTAGGCACAATATACAAAGAGTTTAATGCTGTTGTCTGTGTGGACCCTGACCAGAGCGTCTCAAATGAATTTCTCCTGTCGGGACTGTACTGAGATTACCCATAATGCACCTGGACACAGCATGTCCACACTAAAACCTTCAAAATTAGTGAAATACTTTAAAACTAACACATATAGCTGATGTTTTCACTTTATAAAAATTCAGAAGTGATGTTAATTTAAATAACTTGTCTGAAATTAGTTTTGTTAAAATTTTAACCATAAGTTAAAACTGTATGCCTCTGGGTGACTTGGGTGATATTGCCGGTGAGTTAGTGTGGTGTCAAGAGCAGTTATCCCCTGAAGCCAGCTCTCTTCTGTTTACACAGAATAGGGCTGTTTATCTGCTACAAAACATTTAACGGATAAGTGCTAAAATCTTTGTTATCAGACTCAGTGGTGGGCACAGTTCCGATAATCCGATAACAGATAATTATCAAAGATAATGTTTTCATTATCAGATTATATTTTTAGATAACTTTAAAAACCATTATCAGACCAATTATCTTCTGACTGTCCGATAACTTTTAGACCGATAAACAAAGCTTAACAGCAACAAGCATTTCTAAAATTTAAAATCAGTTCAGCATCTATCTGTTAAAAGTTCTGTAACAGATATACAGTTATACCCTCTGCAAACAGAAGAGCGCTGCTTCTATAAAAAGCATCTCTATCCTCTGCAGACAAAGAAGACAAAGTGGTAAAAAAAAAAAACATTTCCTTTAATGCCATACTGATATGCTGGCAATATCACCTAAGTCATCCAGAGGCATACATTTTTAACTTATGGTTCAAATTTTAAACAAACTAATTTTGGACAAGTTATTTAAAATTACTGTCATGTCTGAAGTTTTATAAAGTGAAAATATCAGATATATGTTTTAGTTTTAAAGTAATGTGCTAATTTTTAAGGTTTTGTGAGCACATGCTGAGCCCAGCAGTGCATTATGGGTAGGATGATGTAATCTCACGTTCACGACAGGACAAATGCATTTCAGACACTCTGTTCAGGCTCCAAGGACAACAGCATTAAACTCTAGTGCCTAAAACTCTCTTGAATATATTCTCTGGGTTTATAGACGTTGTTACTGTATTTGCATTTGTTAAATTCCACGCATTTTAAATGTAGCAGACAGGGATTATCTGGAATTTTGTTTTCAAGGCCTCTACTGCCGTCTACTGGCCAGTAGTGTTCATGGCAGTATTCACCCTAACTACTAAGCGTCTGGGAACCAGTAGATGGCAGTGTTGTATTTGTTTTGACCCCAGTTATATCAGATGATTGTCAAATCAACTTTTTGGCTTTTTTTTTTTTTTTTTTTTTTTTTTTTTTTTTTACAAATGAAGTTTAAAAACAAAACAAAACAACAGCAAAAAAAAATATAATATTACAAGACAGCTCTGCAGTGTTTGCACAGGCACAGTGTGAGCGGTTGGATGCTTGTAGCTTTTCAGCAGGAGGATAACCTCACGACCGCCGACCAGAATAATATCAAACAGGTTTGATTTTCATTGGACCATACGATCGACGATCAGGAGGTGGTTCTGAGATGTTAAATGCAGCTTGTTACTCCATGTACACTACACGATGCAGGACGCGCGATTAACCTGAAACTCGGTCCAAAAAATTCCTGCATGAAAAATCATCTTGCACAGTGTAAAGCACGTTTTACAACATCATAAAACGTGCGCACACTCTCCACATGCAAAACATTTTGCGATGACACTTCCAGGGCTCCGTAAAAATGCCTGTTTTTACAAATAAAAAAATGAACACCAACACACGACAGACGTCACATTAATGTGTTGGTTTACATAATGAATGTCTGAACCAATCAGTGTTTAGCAGAGACACTTTTACCCAGAATCCTTTGCGATTTGTCTGTGTTTGTTACAAAACCTCAGAAGTAGTGCATTATTCAACATTAAAAGATATATGCTATATTTTAACTTTGTACAAATGACAGAATTGACATTAATGGAGTTATTCTATCGGTATTAATGTTATTTATAAATCAAAACCATAAGTCAGCATGACTTTATTTTTCAAGACCTCTGCCTGACCGGAGTGTTGTAATTGATAGAGAGCTGGCTTTATAGCTGCTCTCAGGGTGCCTCTGTGTTTGGAGCTCTGTAGTAAACAAGAGCTTCCCGCGGGGGCAGAATGTTCAAAGACAAAAGTGTGGTCCCAGTGTGTGGGTCTGTTGTTACTTTGAATATTAGTAGAAGTTATTGTGGCATTAAAACTTAAATTCGTTTTACTAGTAGTTGCAAATGTACCAGAGACAATATTGGAATTTATCTGTTATCAGTTATCTGTAACTTCCGATACATTTTTGGGTGGTTTATTGTTTTATCTTTATCGAAGATAACTTTTCAGTTATCTGATTATCTGTTATCAAAGTTAATTTTTTGGTTATCTGTGCCCACCACTGATCAGACTTAAAGGTTTTTAACTGTTAAAGCTTTATTCACTTCACCTGCAAAAACAAGTTAGCGATCTAAAAATTATCGGACCAAAATTTATCGGAAGATAATTGGTCCGATGATGGTTTTCAAAGTTATCTGAAAAGCTAATCAGATAATGAAAACATTGGCTTCAATAATTAGCGGTTAGCGGATTAGCAGAACTGTGCCTACTACTGCGTGTTATACATCTCTACAACTTGATATAAATTAATTTAAAATATAAAATCCAGCTTCCTGGTGAAGTGGTGTAAAGCAGGATTTTCTTAAAAAGAAGACCCGATAGTTCAGCTGCAATTTTCCAGAAAGTACATCTGAGATGCAAGCCTAGATTTGAAACTTTTGTATTTCTTCATAATTGATGTACATTTTAGAAATTTTTATTCTTTATATTTTTATATTTGAAATGGCATAAACAAATTAAAATGTGTGAAATACCAAGTGTTCCAATATTTTCGGAGGGCACTGTATCCTTACCTTATGATGAATGCAAAATGAGTGTGGTATTATTACAGTTTTAAGACATTAAAAAAAAAGAGGGTTAAGAGAGCTTTCATTAGGGCAGACCTGGGCAAACTGTGGCCCTTTGTCTCTGTCCGGCCCTCATGAGGTCTGTGATTATTATTACATATATTAAAAATGTCAAGCTTGTGTGTTCCAAATTATTAGAGAGGTTTATTTAGGTATATTTAAATATTTACTTATTATTACAATAATAAAAATTACCTATAAAAGCTATTAAATAGGTAATTTTTTGTAAACTTTGTAATGGGAGACAGCCGAGTTATTGATGGTGTGGCCCTCGGGCATAATTCAGGTTCCCTATGTGGCCCATTGTAAAAATTAATTGCCCACCCCTGCATTAGGGGGTCTGGGGGAACTCCACCCCCCTAAAGCTGAAAGACAAAAAGGAAAATTGCTTAAAAAGGCGGGGAGTTGATGGTTCCAGGGCATCGTTGATTTCCTGAAGCAGTTTAAGGATAATGTGCCTTGGTGATCCATATGCAATGATGACGTCTCCTTCTGGTATAAAAAATAAATTAACAAGGGTATAGAGACTGATTCCTTGTCCTATTTGTTCTCTGTGGCATCATACCTTTTCTTTTGTGCATCCTGGCAAACCTTTGTAAATCACGTTGCATGATTCATTTAAATACTCTCCTTTAAATTCCCTTGATGACCTGTCTTAGCTTGCTCAAATGGTTTATATAATAAGTCCGCTTATATAAATAAAACGTATCATACCTGAATACAGGTGACCCAGTAGCGGACAGCAGAGAAACTGTCAGCCAAAGTGACATCATACATCAAGAGGAATGCCTGAGCTCTATGAAGCATCTGTCTTGTGAGGCTGTGGAACCTTTGGACAATAATAGAAAACATAATAATAAGAAAGACGTTGCAAATTGCTCATCTAAAACCAGTCTTGAAATTTAGCTTGGCTTTGCAACTTGGGTGAATATATGTTGTATGTTTGCACACAGGGTGTACAACTTACACTTCCAAGCCTACAAGATTTAAGGTCTTTGTTATCACTGTGGGTACACACTGCACAACATATGCAAGTTACAACCTCATATCAGGAAAAAGTTGTTACAATGTTGAAAATGCAAAAAACGAACCCATGATATTTTGTATTTTGTCTGAGTAACTTGATTTCATTTGTTGATTTACATCAGTCTATTCCTATCTTTCAGGGGTGAAACATATTCCAAAAAAGTTAGGATGGAGGTAATTTAGGTCTAGATAAATAAATACATAAAATAAAGTTTTTTGTTTTTTTTTAACATTTGATGTCAACAGGTGGTTACACTGGTCAACACGGTTTTTCATGCATGGAGTTTTTCAACAGATTTTGGGTAATTTGGAGGGGCTGAATCAAAATCTGGTGTTATTTTCCGCCATTTACATCACGTTTTTGAGATATGAAAACATATTTCTCATATCAAGCATTTTATTGTGGCCAGCCTAAGGCACACCTGTGCAATAATCATGCTGTCTAATCAGCATTTTGATTTCACTCCTATGAGATGGAATGGATTATCTCGGCAAAGAAGAAGTGCTCACTAACACAGATTTAGTCAGATTTGTGAACAATATTTGAGAGAAATAGGTATTTTGTGTATATAGAAAATGTTTTAGATCTTTGAGTTCAGCTCATGAAAAATGGGAGCAAAAACAGAAGTGTTGTGTTTATATTTTTGTTCAGTGTAAATATAGTCCATTTACGCTCGTACATTCACAAATGCCAGTTAAAACTTTACAGTGCAAAGTAAGTAGCCTAATGTTTATCTTGTTCAGAAGCAGGATTAACTTCTATGGTCTTGGGGGTTATCTGGGTTAGACAATCACGTGTTATATATAGTCAAATTAATCCGTCCAGACACTTTTTTGGAAGAAATGGATGCCGCATTGTCCAAGGACAGAAAGGACAGTCCAGATTGTTAGCAGCAGCTAGTCCAAACATCAGGGTCTGTCATGGTATGGGGCTGTGTCAGTGACCTTGGCAAAGGTTACTTACGCTTCTGTGATGGCTGTGTTAATGCAGAAAAGTACATTGAGATTTTAGAACAACATGTGCTGCCTTCAAGACAACATCTTTTACAAGGCTGTCCAAGCATGTTTCAACAAGACCATGCAAAACCACATTATGCATACATTACCTTCTGTCTGCAGTCCTGGCCCGTCCCCAATAGAGAATGTGTGGAGATTCTTTTTTTTTTTTTTTTTTTTGAGATGTGTTTGAAGGAAAAGTGGGACAAAATAACTTATGAAACACTTAATGGTTTGGTTATTGTCAATGCCAAAATATCTTTTAAGTGTGAGAAACAATGGCAACGTTATAAAGTGAAAAATGCTTTACCATCCCAAGTTGTTTTTTGGAATTGCAGGCCTTAAATGCAAATGAAATAAAGGTGATGAAAAATATGAAATATCTTTATACAGTTGGCATTTTCCATACTGTCTCAACTTTTTCTGACCTGGGGTTGTAAAAGCTATGTAGAAACTATGTGGTCAAGATAAAACTTAATTCTTTTTTTTAGAAATACCTACAGCAGGAAAGTCTGTGTCTTGAGAGTGTCAAACAAATTCCACAATACAAAAAGCTGCTGAGATCTGTTAAACCAGTTCTTTAAAAAAACAAACAAAAAAAATTTTTTCATCAAAAACAAAACACCTGCACATACTTACAAAGTGCAAACATAAAGAATGTGCAATCAAAATACATAAATGTACCACAACCCAAACCGTCATAAATACCCCTCACCAATATACCAACCATAGGCCCTGCAAAATAATAAATAAATACATAATAAAAAAAACATGCTCCCACAACAATCATTTCAATCAGGTCCAAAAATACATGGTTGCCACACTTTAAGAGACCCATCAGCCCTCCCTCTAAGACTAAACTTGATTTCTTTCAAGTTTTAAGAAAAATATAAGATCTTTCAACCATAAAAAAAATACGTGGGGGGTGTGGAGCTTTCCTGGATAATATTTTGCATTGTGCTAGCAATGAGGTAAAGGCAATTAAATCCACCTGTGAGTTTGTAAGGGACACAGTGGGGACTCCAGGAACTCCAAAAACAGTGATCAGCAGACAAGCCTCCAGCCTGACGCCAAGAACATGAGAGATAACATCAAAATATGAAATCCAATGTGACTGAAGTTTTGGGCAAAGACAAACACATGACTTAAATCATAGGGAGAGGAGTTACATCTGTCACACAGATGAGAAACATTGGGAAAAAATTTGGGTAATTAGGACTTTGACAAATGCAGAATGTGTACTACTTTAAATTGAATTACGGAGTCTTGCACAAGATGATGACATACGAATTCTGTCAAGATGCCTTATACCAGAAACCTTCCCCTAACTCCAGACCCAACTCTTGTTCCCAATTACAGATAGTTTTATTGACTGGGTGATTGTCCTTTGAAAGAACAAGATTATATACACGCAATATAAGAGTTTACTTATGGGGCATAAGTTCAAAGAGGTCCTCCCAAAGATGTTTAGGGGGCTGAGAGGGGAACTTCAGAAAAATAGCAGATGCACAATGTCTAATTTGAAAAAATAAAATAGATGCGGGCAGGCCATATAAGGAAGACATATCAGGAACATTAAGAAAGATATTATCGGGGGACCCCCCCAAATATTATAGGGGAGGTGATGGTCTAGTGGTTAAAGCGTTGGGCTTTGAGACCAGAGGATGCTCGGTTCAAATTCCAGCCTGACCAGAAAATCAATAAGGTCCCTTGAGCAAGGTCTTTAATCCCCTAGTTGCTCCCGGTGTATAGTGGGCAGCTTGCATGGCAGCAGCCTGACATTGGGGTGAATGTGAGGCATTGATGTGTGAAGTGCTTTGAGCGTCTGATGCAGATGGAAACGCAATATAAATGCAGTCCATCCCACGGAGCTGGACGTCGCGCAGCGCTTCCAGGCGCTGTCGTCGGCGTGTTTCGAGCTGAAAACATCCTAATTTAAGGCTTAATTCACCCAGGACATCGTGAGAGAACAGAGAAGATTCAGAAGAGGCCGGCATGAGGAATTTATGCGGACATTCCACTGTTTAAGGACATTTTTTTAATGAAAGACGTACGCGCAATTCGCCGAGTCGTTTCCGTGACGACTCGGCAAATCTGTGTGCGCCGCGACAGGAAAAACACCTCCGTGTTGAAAACCATTTGTAAAATTCAGGCGGCTTTTAATGGCTTTCAACAAGTGAGTAACTGAGAAATTGTTTAACAGCTTGGGCATGTTCCAACTTGCCCTTTAAGATTTCCAACGGAGGTGTTTTTCCTGCCGCGACCCCCCGCGGTCGGGTCCAGCCCGACATGCGACTCTGCCCGCACGTTCTTTCATTACAAAATGACCGCTAACAATGGAATGTCCGAATAAACTCCTCATGCCGACTTCTTCTGAAAGTTCTCTGTTCTCTGACGACTTACTGCGTCAACAGAGCCTGAAATGTGGAAGTTTTCAACTTGAAACGGCGAGACGCTGCCGCCTCGAAGCGCAGCTCGCCGTCAGGCGCCGTGGACCGTCCTTAAAGCGACACTACCAGACCAAAATCTCTCATCAGCCGTTAAAATTTTTACCGAAAACCAGCTGAATTTATTGAATGGTGTCCACTCAGTTGTGCCTTACAGTTTTGAAAAATTTTTTATCAAACAAAGCAACAGTCTCTGAGCCATTCCTAAACAATGAAAAAAATCGACGAGCGGGTGGACGACTCCTCACTCAAAGACTGCCCACAGGCGAATGACGTAACCGACAGGCGTGAAAAAACTCTCGCATGCCCACGAGGGTTCAAGCATGTCTGATGTAATCACACGTGATTCAAATCCATATGGTTTTTGAAAAAAATAATAAGGTCGGATACTTTTCTAATAGACCTCGTATACTACAGAGTAATTTGAATTTGCTGGAATTTATACGAGGGCTGTCAATAAAGTTACGGTCCTTTTTATTTTTTTCAAAAACTATATGGATTTCATTCATATGTTTTTACGTCAGACATGCTTGAACCCTCGTGCGCATGCGTGAGTTTTTCCACGCCTGTTGGTGACGTCATTCGCCTGTGAGCACTCCTTGTGGGAGGAGTCGTCCAGCCCCTCGTCGGAATTCCTTGTCTGAGAAGTTGCTGAGAGACTGGCGCATTGTTTGATCAAAATTTTTTCTAAACCTGTGAGACACATCGAAGTGGACACGGTTCGAAAAATTAAGCTGGTTTTCAGTGAAAATTTTAACGGCTGATGAGAGATTTTGAGGTGATTCTGTCGCTTTAAGGACTTTTCACGGTGCGAGACGTTGCGCAGCGCTCTCAGGCGTCGTCGTCAGCCTGTTCAAGCTGAAAACCTCCACATTTCAGGCTCTATTGATCCAGGACGTCGTGAGAGAACAGAGAAGTTTCAGAAGAAGTCGGTTTCAGCATTTTATCCGGATATTCCACTGTTAAAGGAGATTTTTTTTAATGAAAGACGTGCGGACGGGTCCGCGCATCGGGACGCAGCCGCCGCGACGCTCCGCCACAGGTAAAAACACCTCTGTTGAAAGCCTTAAGGACAAGTTGGAACATGTCCTGCCTGTTAAACAATTTCTCATATACTCACTCCACTGAAAGCCATCAAAAGCCGCCTGGATTTTACAAATGGTTATCAACACGGAGGTGTTTTTCCTGTGCCGCCGCACCGCGTCGGCTGCGTCCCGACGCGCGGATCCGTCCACACGTCTTCATTAAAAAAAATCTCCTTTAACAGTGGAATATCCGGATAAAATGCTGAAACCGACTTCTTCTGAAACTTCTCTGTTCTCTCACGACGTCCTGGATCAATAGAGCCTGAAATGTGGAGGTTTCCAGCTTGAACAGGCTGATGACGCCGCCTGAGAGCGCTGCACGACGTCTCGCACCGTGAAAAGTCCTTAAAGCGACAGAATCACCTCAAAATCTCTCATCAGCTGTTAAAGTTTTCACTGAAAACCAGCTTAATTTTTCGAACCGTGTCCACTTCGATGTGTCTCACAGGTTTAGAAAAAATTCTGATCAAACAACGCGCCAGTCTCTCAGCAACTTCTCAGACAAAGGAATTCCGACGAGGGGCTGGACGACTCCTCCCACAAGGAGTGCTCACAGACGAATGACGTCACCGACAGGCGTGGAAAAACTCACGCATGCGCACGAGGGTTCAAGCATGTCTGACGTAAAAACATATGAATGAAATCCATATAGTTTTTGAAAAAAATAAAAAGGACCGTTACTTTATTGACAGCCCTCGTATATTATGGGCTAGTAAATGTAGTACAGCAATGGGCAACTGAATCAGGAGATCTAGACTCGCTCCGAGAGATTTTTAGACAGTATAATAAACACAGACAAAATTGATTTTTACATGCAGGTACCTTATTATTTTTTGTTAAATATGCAAGTGCAAATATTTACAGTGCATTGGTCATGACCAGTGATAAACAATAGTTAAACAACCCAAAAAAAAAGAGAAAGTCCAAGTTCCCCTCTCCAGAGTTCAGAACCAAAGCTCCCCTTTTCCAGGGGAGTTGAGTTGAAGAGGAATTGATATGGTAAAAAGCTTATAAGTTCAGTTTCTTCCATCAGCCACAGTTTGTGATATGGCAGCAGCAAAAGACCAATGGGGGATTGGGCCAAACAGCTCCTACCGCACTGGTGGAGATGAAGAGAGATGATGATTCCTGAGCAGGTGTATTCTTTGTTTTCCTTGGCCCTGTTCGTTCCTGGGCTTCAGCTCGCCATCACGGTAACTTCTGTATAAGCTTTTCCAGCCAACAACAAAAAACCCGGGCAGTTTGCAGTGATCTACACGCACATCCCTTGCGATGTAGACAGTGGGTTCAGCTCTATCATCTGTTGTAGCCCTTAGAGAAGTTTTCCCCCATTCCTGTCTGTATGTCTGCTGCGCCATGCTTAAAACTAGATGGTCACATGATTCACATGCATCACGAGTTAACGCGAGACGGCGCCATGTACCGCGAGAACTCGTAGAATATCAGAGGCAGCAGTTAAGATATTTTATTTATTATCAGTTTTAAACAGAGGTTACAGGGTCCCCCCTCTAAATCCGTGCACGTCCCTGTGCATAGGAACAGTATTGTTGTGTGGGCCGCCAGAAGAGGAGGTACTGCTGGCCCACCACCAGAGGGCGCCCTGCCTGAAGTGCGGGCTTCAGGCACGAGAGGGCGCTGCCGCCTTAGGAACAAGCCGTGGTGACAGCTGTCACCCATCATCCGTGACAGCTGTCACTGATCATCCAATCCACATCTGGAATAAAAGCAGGAAGACACCTCCACCACTTTGCCGAGATATCATCTTCTACCAGAGGTAATATCCTCAGCCTTTTGTAGTATTTTCTAAATCTGTTTATTGTGAGTGTTTGCAGGAGTACCGGTCCTTAGTTTGTGGAGGCTGTGCAAGACGGCACTCTTTTTCCTCTGAGGGATCGCTGCAACATATTGAGTGAGAGGTGGAGGTGGAATTCCCACCAGGATTGTTACTGGGTGTTCACACACCCACCCTTGACTGTCTTTGCTTTCTGCCAGCAGTACCAGATCCGACACGCCGTGACGGTGGCCACCTGGGGACTTCGGGACTTGGCGGCTCCAGTATTCCTCGGGTTCGGTGGCAGTGGAAATCGTGTGGTTCCGGTTCGTTTCCAGACGGGCATCTCCTATCGTCGAGCCTGCCCACACAACACCTTTATTGATTGACTTGTGCATATTCTGTAATCTGCTGTGTTTGGTTGTGTCATTCACAACAGTAAAGTGTTATAATTTGACTCCTTCTATTGTCCGTTCATTTACGCCCCCTGTTGTGGGTCCATGTCACTACACTTTCCCAACAGGATATCTCGGCCAGCGTCATGGACTCCGAGGGGCGTCACCAGGCTGTTGAACGACCAATGGGAGAGCAGGGAGCGCAGGCATCTGCAGGAGGCGTGATTGGTGAGCTACAGTATATTCTCACCGCCTTTACGGCTCAGATGGATCAAATAGCCGAGCAAAACATCCTCCTGAACCGCAGGGTGGAGGCTCTCTCCGCGCAAGTGGCGGCGAGCGCTCAGGGCGCTGCTGCAGCTCCTCCTCCTGCCGACCCTGGGAAGGATATAAATGTTCCAGTGGTGGTTCAACAACCCCTCCCACCATCCCCTGAAGCATACATAAGCCCTCCTGAGCCGTACGGAGATTGTGTGGAGACGTGCGTGGATGCAGTGTTCGCAGCTTGTCTTCGCACAACGTCCCGTCATGTACGCGTCAGATGCAAGCAAAATAGCTTATGTGATCACTCTGCTTCGGGGAGAGGCACGCACTTGGGCTACGGCGCTTTGGGAGCAAAATTCACGGCTCCTTCACACGTACACTGGGTTTGTGAGGGAGTTCAGAACTGTGTTTGATCACCCTAACAGGGGAGAGACCGCTTCAACAGTGCTGCTGTCAATGAGACAGGGACGCCGAAGCGCAGCTGCTTATGCAGTCGACTTCCGCATCGCGGCTGCGAGGTCCGGCTGGAATAACGCTGCGCTCCGCGCCGCCTTCATAAGCGGACTGTCGTCAGTCCTAAAGGAGCACCTAGTGGCCAAGGATGAACCGCGGGAATTAGATGGGCTTATTGATCTCGTTATACGGTTAGACAATCGGTTGGAGGAACGCCGTCGGGAACGAGACGAAGGGCATGGCCGGGCGCGCGCCGTCCCTCTTCCTTCCGGGTCCGAGAAAGGTCCGCCCTTCTCACGCTCCCTGGCCTCTACGTCCCGTGGGGCGACAGCTCCCCCTGCTGACGAAGCTATGGACACGAGCAGGGCCACACCTACCGTGTGATTCTGGGATTCCCCTGGATGTTGAAACACAATCCCCGGATTGATTGGCCGTCCGGGGTGGTGGTACAGTGGAGCGAGACCTGCCATCGGATGTGTTTGGGATCCTCGGTTCCTCCCGGTTCCCAGGCTAAGGAGCAGGTCAAAGTTTCCCCCAATCTGTCGGCGGTGCCGGTTGAGTACCACGATCTTGCTGACGTTTTTAGCAAGGATCGGGCACTCACTCTTCCCCCGCACCGTCCGTACGATTGTGCCATCGATTTGTTGCCAGGTGTGGAGTTCCCGTCCAGCAGGCTGTACAACCTCTCCCGACCTGAGCGCGAATCAATGGAGACCTACATCCGGGACTCCTTAGCTGCCAGGTTGATCCGTAACTCCACCTCTCCGATGGGAGCAGGTTTCTTTTTTGTGGGCAAAAAAGATGGCGGTCTTCGTCCATGCATTGATTACCGGGGGCTGAACGAGATCACGGTTCGCAACCGATACCCGTTGCCTTTGTTGGATTCGGTGTTCACCCCCCTGCATGGAGCCAAAATCTTCACAAAGTTGGATCTTAGGAACGCATACCACCTAGTTCGGATCCGGAAGGGAGACGAAGGGAAGACGGCATTCAACACCCCGTTAGGTCATTTTGAGTACCTGGTCATGCCGTTCGGCCTCACTAACGCCCCCGCGACGTTCCAAGCTTTGGTTAATGACGTCTTGCGGGACTTCCTGCACCGATTCGTCTTCGTATACCTGGATGATATACTCATCTTTTCTCCGGACCCTGAGACCCATGTACGGCATGTACGTCAGGTCCCGCAGCTGTTGTTGGAGAACCGGCTGTTTGTGAAGGGCGAGAAGTGTGAGTTTCACCGCACTTCTTTGTCCTTCCTGGGGTTTATCATCTCCTCCAACTCCGTCACCCCGGATCCGGCCAAGGTTGCAGCGGTGAGAGACTGGCCCCAACCTACTAGCCGTAGGAAGCTGCAACAGATCCTCAGCTTCGCAAATTTTTACAGGAGGTTCATTAAGGGGTATAGTCAGGTAGTTAGCCCCCTGACAGCCCTGACCTCACCAAAAGTTCCCTTCACCTGGTCGGATCGGTGCGAAGCCGCGTTTAGGGAGTTGAAATGCCGGTTCTCGACTGCACCGGTCTTGGTGCAGCCCGATCCTAGTCGCCAGTTTGTGGTTGAAGTGGACGCCTCTGACTCAGGGATAGGAGCCGTGCTATCCCAGAGCGGAGAAACCGATAAGGTTCTTCACCCGTGTGCCTATTTTTCCTCGCAGGTTGACCCCAGCAGAGCGGAACTATGACGTGGGCAATCGAGAGCTCCTTGCGGTGAAAGAGGCTCTTGAGGAGTGGAGACACCTGCTGGAGGGAGCGTCAGTGCCTTTCACGGTTTTCACTGACCACCGGAACCTGGAGTATATCAGGAACCCCAGGCAAGCCCGCTGGTCACTGTTTTTCGGCCGTTTTGACTTCCGGATCACCTACCGCCCCGGGACCAAGAACCAAAGATCGGATGCCCTGTCCCGGGTGCACGAACGGGAAGTCAAGACCGAGCTGTTGGATCCACCGGAACCCATTCTACCGGAGTCCACTATCGTGGCTACCCTAACCTGGGACGTGGAGAAGACCGTCCGGGAGGCCCTGGCACGGAGCCCGGATCTCAGAACAGGACCGAAAGACAGATTGTACATCCCACCAGAGGCCAGAGCTGCCGTTCTGGACTTCTGTCACGGGTCCAAGCTCTCCTGCCACCCCAGGGGTGCGTAGGACCGTGGCAGTGGTCCGGCAGCGCTTCTGGTGGGCGTCCCTGGAGACTGATGTCCGGGCTTACATCCAGGCCTGCACCACCTGCGCCAGGGGCAAGGCGGACCACCAGAAGGCACAGGGACTCCTACAGCCACTTCCTGTGCCTCACCGCCCCTGGTCCCACATCGGTCTGGATTTTGTCACGGGCCTCCCGCCGTCCCGGGGACACACCACCATTCTCACGATAGTGGACCGATTCTCCAAGGCGGCCCACTTCGTGGCCCTCCCGAAGCTCCCGTCGGCCCAGGAGACGGCGGATCTCCTGGTCCACCATGTCGTCCGGCTGCATGGGATACCTACAGACATCGTTTCGGATCGCGGTCCCCAGTTCTCCTCGCAGGTGTGGAGAAGTTTCTGCCGGGAACTGGGGGCCACCATAAGCCTCTCGTCTGGGTATCACCCACAGACTAACAGACAGGTCGAACGGGCCAACCAAGGGTTGGAGCAGGCCCTTAGGTGCACGACCTCCGCACACCCGATGGCTTGGAGTGAACATCTGGCCTGGATCGAGTACGCTCATAACAGCCAGGTGTCCTCTGCCACCGGCCTCTCCCCGTTCGAGGTGTGTCTGGGGTACCAACCCCCTTTGTTTCCTTTGGTGGAGGAGAGGTCGGTGTGCCCTCGGTCCAGGTCCACCTGCGGAGATGCCGTCGGGTGTGGCGCACCGCCCGTTCGGCCTTGTTGAGGGCCCGGACAAGGGCTAAAGCCCATGCAGACCGTCGACGGTCCCCGGCCCCCGCATACCAGCCCGGGCAGGAGGTATGGCTTTCCACCAAGGACATTCCACTACAGGTCGAGTCTCCTAAACTGAAAGACCGCTTCATTGGACCCTTTACCATCCTCAAGGTCCTCAGTCCTACCGCAGTGAGGCTCCAACTCCCGGCCTCACTGCGAATCCATCCGGTCTTCCATGTCTCCAGAATCAAGCCTCATCACACCTCACCCCTCTGTGCACCCGGTCCGGCGCCACCTCCTGCCCGTATTATCGACGGGGAGCCGGCTTGGACAGTACGCCGGCTCTTGGACGTCCGTCGAATGGGCCGGGGCTTTCAGTATTTGGTGGACTAGGAGGGGTATGGACCCGAAGAACGCTCCTGGGTGAAGAGGAGCTTCATCCTGGACCCGGCCCTCCTGGCCGATTTCTATCGTCGCCACCCGAACAAGCCTGGTCGGGCGCCAGGAGGCGCCCGTTGAGGGGGGGGGTCCTGTTGTGTGGGCCGCCAGAAGAGGAGGTACTGCTGGCCCACCACCAGAGGGCGCTGCCGCCTTAGGAACAAGCCGTGGTGACAGCTGTCACCCATCATCCGTGACAGCTGTCACTGATCATCCAATCCACATCTGGAATAAAAGCAGGAAGACACCTCCACCACTTTGCCGAGATATCATCTTCTACCAGAGGTAATATCCTCAGCCTTTTGTAGTATTTTCTAAATCTGTTTATTGTGAGTGTTTGCAGGAGTACCGGCCCTTAGTTTGTGGAGGCTGTGCAAGATGGCACTCTTTTTCCTCTGAGGGATCGCTGCAACATATTGAGTGAGAGGTGGAGGTGGAATTCCCACCAGGATTGTTACTGGGTGTTCACACACCCACCCTTGACTGTCTTTGCTTTCTGCCAGCAGTACCAGATCCGACACGCCGTGACGGTGGCCACCTGGGGACTTCGGGACTTGGCGGCTCCAGTATTCCTCGGGTTCGGTGGCAGTGGAAATCATGTGGTTCCGGTTCGTTTCCAGACGGGCGTCTCCTATCGTCGAGCCTGCCCACACGACACCTTTATTGATTGACTTGTGCACATTCTGTAATCTGCTGTGTTTGGTTGTGTCATTCACAACAGTAAAGTGTTATAATTTGACTCCTTCTATTGTCCGTTCATTTACGCCCCCTGTTGTGGGTCCGTGTCACTACACTTTCCCAACAAGTATTTATACTACATGAACTTGTGATGCAGAAATAGAGGGCATTGCATTGGTCAGATTTAAAACTTCTGCATAAGCATTGACTAAACCGTGAAACAAGGTTTGAACTACAGACACTAAGGGATTGCCAAACTTTGCATAATGTAACCTGTTTGGAGGTCTACGATCACGAGTTGAGTGTCTTAAAGTAGGATTAGATTGATCACCATTTGAATATGACTTGTCAAGATCATTAACAGGTAGGTCAACTGTTGGAGCAAGCTGTTCTTCATTTAAAGACGTATCAGGTAATGTTTCTCTCGTTTCTCTTTCCACAGGTTGGATTCTTGTTTCCACAGGTAAGTGCTGTTCTACAGGTTTAATTATTTCTTCCTCTACTAGGTTTCCTTCAGGTAAATTAGGTGAGAGCATTTGTTCAGGATCAAAATCTCCAGAATGGGCTTCAGGTGGTATGGTAAGTATTGCATCATCTGGATCATGTAAACTTACAGAAGCACTGGAAGGTAACTGAGCATCTGTGATAGAGGTTCTGGTCAAGGTGAAAGGAGCAGGTGGTAGATCAGGCCTTTCTGATAAAAATATGGGTCCATCTTCACCATCAGAGATTTCACCCTGATAGTCATCATTTCCCTTGGAATTGGACAAGTGAGTTTGAAATTTTTGCAGAGGAACAGGTTGAGATTTTTCTTCTGCCTCCACGGAAAGAAAATTGTAAGGCAGCAAGAGGTCTCTATGTAATGTACAAAGTGGACCTGGTTTGTGTTCAGGTGTCACTGTGTAGACCGGGAGATCACCAGCCTTCTTGACAACTACACAGACATCCTCCTCCCACTTGTCCATTAGTTTGTGCTTTCCTCGCAAGCGTACATTTCTTACAAGTACACGATCACCAAGTTCAAGGACTGAAGATGTTACTCATTGATCAAAGCGAGTTTTGTTACGTTCTGCATTCTTTGCAGCATTGCGAGATGCAACTTGATAACGTTCTTGCAGCCGAGAAGCCAAAAGCAAGATCCACAGGCAACCATGGTGAACATCCGAACATAAGCTCATAAGGTGTGTGTCCTGTCACTTCATTACGAGTACAAAGGCTTAACATGTTCGCGTCATTTAGATTTCTGTTTGGTTTCAAGTGTACCAAGCATGCTGAGAAGAGTTCTATTGAATCTTTCCACGGGATTCCCACGTGGGTGATATGAAGTAGTTCGACTTTTTTGAATGCCAGTGACTTCACACAGCTCTTTAATGAGTTTTGACTCGAAGTCAGGACTTTGATCGGTATGAATGTGTTCGGGAAATCCATAGTAAACAATAAAGTTTTCCCAGAGACACTTAGCAACAGTTCGAGCCTTCTGGTCAGGCGTAGGACAAGCCAGAGTGAACTTCGTGAAATGGTCTGTGAACACTAAGATGTCTTTGACATTGCTGGTGTCAGGTTCCAGACTTAGAAAATCCATACAAATGAGTTCCAGTGGATGGGTGGTGTGAATGTTAACCAACGGAGCAGCTCGTTCTGGCGGGGTTTTCCTCCTGACACAACGAGGCCAGGCCTTGATCTTGGCTTCCATGTTGGTAGCCATTTTAGGCCAATAGAACCGTGCACGCACTAGGCCCAGAGTCCGATCTACTCCTAAATGACCCATGTCATTATGGAGGCTGTGCAAAACCTGCGACCGCAAATCTGTAGGTAACACCAACTGGAAAAGAAGGTTGTTTTCATCCTGCCTTCGACGATACAGGACTCCGTCAGTAAGTTCAAGCCTGTTTAACTCTCTTAACAGGAGGGAAAGTTCAGGAAGTTCTTTGCAGAGAGATGGATGAACTTTGTCCCCGGATTCAAGTTGTACAATGACTTCATGAAGGCTTGGATCTGCTCTTTGCTTCGCTTTAAGATTTAACTGTGATAAAGAAGAAATTACAGGCAGACCAAGGTCTGATTCTTCGCCATAGATGCCTGAAACAGCATCGGCAGTAACAGTAAGAGACTCTATGAGAGTGATAGGCCATTGGTTGAGCTCGAGCTGATTACCAGTTTGAACCAAGGCACTTTGACAAATGGCATCAACTACATCAGCAGAGACATAGCTGTTGTCACTCGAATCAAGATATTTTTCTGTGAAATTACGGATGAGATCAGATTATTTTTCTGAATGGTGGGTTTCTGGAAGACTGTTATGTTGCCTTCGGGATAGAGCATCAGCATCAATGTTTTGTTTGCCAGTTCTATATTGGAGTTTGAATGAGTAAGTGGATAATGCTGCGAGCCATCGTTGACTTGTGACATCCAGCTTTGCAGATATTAAAATGTAAGTGAGGGGATTACTGTCGGTCATTACTGTGAAATTTGCTCCATAGAGGTAGTCATGGAATTGCTCGGACACACTCCACTTTAATGCCAAGAATTCCAACTTGTGTGCTGGATATCGAGATTCGCTCGGGGACAATCCACGACTGGCATATGCGATAACCCGAAGTTTCCCATCCTGCTCCTGATACAAGGCTGCACCCAACCCAGTGGTGCTTGCATCTGTATGCAAGATGTAGGGTTCTTTGGGATTAGCAAAGCCAAGGACAGGTGCGGAGGTAAGTTTGTCTACAAGAGTATCGAAAGCCATTTGACATGAAGGTGTCCAACGGTCACCAAAGCTCTGTTTGGGGTCATAGTACTCGTCTTTGAATGGTTTTCTGGAGGATTTTTGAAGAGGTCCATATCCACGTGTAAGTTCATTAAGAGGTTTGACTATTGCTGCATAATGCTTGATGAAATGGCAATAGTAACCAGAGAACCCAAGTAATGATTTAAGTTCTTTCAAGGTTTTTGGAATTGGCCAGGTTTTAAGTGCACTTATCTTGTCAGGGTCAGTTTCAACTCCACACTCCGAAACAACATGGTCGAGGTATCGGACTGAGCGTTGGAAAAATTTGCATTTCTCAGGAGATAATTTGAGATTATACTCCTTCAGACGCTTCAAGAGTCTGAGCAACCGACGTTCATGCTCTTCAAGACTATCAGAAAAAATGATCAGATCATCCAGAAAGACAAGTACTTCTTTCAAGTTAAGATTGCCCATACACCTGTCCATTACCCGCTGGAACGTACTTAGTGCGTTGGTAACGCCCTGTGGCATTCGGTTGAACTCCCAGAAGTCTAGGGGTGTTACAAAAGCTGTTTTCGGTTTGTCATTTTCATGCACTTCGATCTGATAATACCCCGACTTTAAGTCAAGAACAGAGAACCATTTTGAACCAGTTAAAGCACAGAAAGTTTCTTCAAGGTTAGGAAGTGCGTATGTGTCCTTGATTGTTTGCTGATTAAGCTTTCTGTAGTCTATACACAATCGGATGTCATTATTTTTCTTTTGAACAATGACAGTTGGCGACGAGAAAGGGGATTCAGACTCCCTGATGACTCCAGCTGCCAGCAATTCTTGAAGATGTCTACGAACGGCTTCAACATCGTTCGGGTGTATTGATCTGGCACGATGTTTAAAAGGAGTTTCATCATGAAGCTTTATATGATGTTTCACTTTATTCGTACAGCCAAAGTCAAGGTCGTGAAGAGAAAAAACTTCAGGAATCTCACGAAGCTTGTTGACAATACACTCTTTCCATTCTTGTGGGAGATCAGAATCTCCAAATTGATGTTAAAATCACTGTTTTCTCTCTGTGTAACTGGAGATGTGACAATCTGCTGAGATATAACAGCTTGACAAACTGCAACTTCTGCAACAGTAAGAGGAGGAAGAGAAATGTCTTGCTCAGTCTCATTGGAAAGAACAACAGCCACTTTGTAGGGTGATTCAGAAGGTAAAGTAATCAAGCAGTTTTTGACAATCAGTCCACCAGGAAGAGAAGATTTGGGCTGTTCAAGAATGGCCCATTTGCATGGGAAAGGACAAGTAATTCGTGCAAACCCACTGAAAATGGCAGTTTGGCCTGCTGGAATGAGCAAAGGAGCTTTACTAGAAGTATGCACAACCCCAGTGTTGCCAGCTTCATTCTTTTGATGCTGCAAATTAAGCATTTTTAACACTAATTTGTAACCATGAGACTGAGGTTCAAACTTAGAAGAGACACTAGTCAAAAACTGGTCATACATAACTTCAAGAGTATTCATCCTAATCAAAACAGACTGTACAGAAGATTGTGTGTCTGGAACAACAAGAGCAAGAGTAGGGATTTCAACTTCGGAGCCAAGAAAGTCTTTGTGGAACTTGACATTTATCTCAACGTAACCCAAATGTGGGACAGGTTGTCCGGCTGCACCTTCGATTTGTAAGAGATTTTCCAAAGCGTGAACTTGTTGATCTGCCAGGTACTGATTGTAAAATGAATTTGTATGTATTGTAGTGACTTGTGAACCAGTATCCATAAGACAAATACATTCTGCTCCAGCTATAGTTACAACTGCTGTACATCTTGAACCAACTAAGCCCTTTGGCATAATAGCCATCTTTGTAGGAAAATGGTTTGCACAGTTCAGCTGGACAGATTCAATTGTTTCTTTGGTGGGACATTGCTGGTCCTCATCAGTTCCGGTCCGCCCCGTAACGGGAACTGGCGTTAGTTTAAAGGCGGTCAGGTTGGAGGATTCTGACTCTGCCATTTTTGCAATTTTTCATTGAATTTCCTTCTTTGACTTGCAACTCTGCTTGGATCTGGGGAGTCTGAACATTGTGGCCGTGTGTGGCCATCCTCCCCACACCGAAAACAATAACCTGGCTTAGGCAATGAAGATGACGGTTTTGCTGGGGATTTAGCAAATTTGTTTGATTTTGGCTTTTGATTGTGACCACTGGCATATCTGGACTGGCTAGACTGGGACTGATTTCTGGACTGCGCGCTGGTGAGAGCAGCGAGTTGTTTTTGAATTTCGGCCATTTGCTTAGTGAGTTGCTGAGTAATTACTTTTAAAGCAGCACAACTATCTGATTCTCCTGTTACTTGTGAGTTAACTGTTACTCTGTGTTTAGCAGCACCAAGGTGTTGTTTCATTCTTACGACTTTGGCGGCTTTGCGATCTTCTTCTGTCCTCAACAGAAGTAACAACTCTGCAAAAGAAGGTGGATATGATTTTCGCTGTGATAACTGTAATTCTGATATTAATGCATTGTCCCAGCAGCCTCTGCAAAACTGGTTTAGTAAATGTTTATTAGTGTCTGTTTCTTTGATTCCACCTCTCTTTATAGCAAGGTTCAAAGCAACTTGCAATTGTTGTAAATAAGTTGACGGGGCTCTCCCGCATCCTGAAAAGTGTTCATGAATTTTGCATATAATTCATCTCCATCCTGCACTCTACCGTAAGCAGAATCAAGCTGTTGTAAATAAACACCAGGCAATGTATCTGTACTTAAATGTCTTACCATGTCAGAAGCAGGTGGCAAAAGATTTTCTAAAATCTTTCTTGAACGCTGAAGATCAGAAATTGCAGGATCTTTCATAATCAAATCAACACTGGAATGCCAAGTTTCATAATCAGATTCATGAACAGGTCGAGGTACTTTTCCAGAGAAAGCTCGCAATTTTTGAGAGGTGAGAAAATGCATAGAGTGGTCTTCACTTTTAACAATATGTTCAACAACATATCTTTGAACATCTGGAGGAGTGAGATCAGAAGCAGAGAAACTTGAAAGAGAAGGTCTAGTTTGAGATTGAGACGCTTGATTGTCATTTTGATTTGCTTGCTGTGAAACTTCTTGGTTTTCTGTCTCAGGTGCATCATTTGCTGCTTGTTTTATTGTGCTTGTTCCAGAATGGAGCTCAGACACAGCGCCTCCAATTTGTGACATCATGTCTTGTAAAACTACAGCAAAATCTTTTCCTGGCTTTAGCCAGCATTTTCAATTCTGACAAATATGTTTTGAGTCTTAGAGTTGCCTACTAATTGAGTGTAAACGTCCAACAATGAAGAAATTGTAAATTTAATATCATTGCTCGGTGCAATAAATGAATATGGTAACAGTTTTTGCAGCGCAGTAACAGCATCACTATTACCAAATTCAACAACAAGATATTGATTAAACTCAGAGGTTTTATCTGTTATCATTTCTGTTCTGCTAATTGAACTGTAACCGTAACCGTTTCAAAAAATCTAGCACCTCATCATCTGCCCGAGTGCCAGTAAAGCTATCAATCAGCACAACATGTGGAATTTCAATTTTAAGATTCTTAAACACTTCCATACTAAATGTAAAATGTATAGTTGTTTATTAAATACTGTTCAACAACCTCCTGGCTGCACTCGCCACAACTTGTGTAGCACTTATGCCCTTATACTACAGAGTAATTTGAATTTGCTGGAATTTATATATTATGGGCTAGTAAATGTAGTGCAGTAATGGGCAACTGAATCAGGAGATCTAGACTCGCTCCGAGAGGTTTTTAGACAGTATAATAAACGCAGACAAAATTGACAATAGTTAAACAACCAAAAAAACAGAGAAAGTCCAAGTTCCCCTCCCCAGAGTTCAGAACCAAAGCTCCCCTTTTCCAGGGGAGTTGAGTTGAAGAGGAGTTGATATGGTAAAAAGCTTATAAGTTCAGTTTCTTTCATCAGCCACAGTTTGTGATATGGCAGCAGCAAAAGACCAATAGGGGATTGGGCCAAACAGCTCCTACTGCACTGGTGGAGATGAAGAGAGATGATGATTCCTGAGCAGGTGTATTCTTTGTTCTGTTAGACCTCAGTGCTGCTTTTGATACTGTTGACCATAAAATTTTATTACAAAGATTAGAGCATGCCATAGGTATTAAAGGCACTGCGCTGCGGTGGTTTGAATCATATTTATCTAATAGATTACAATTTGTTCATGTAAATGGGGAATCTTCTTCACAGACTAAGGTTAATTATGGAGTTCCACAAGGTTCTGTGCTAGGACCAATTTTATTCACTTTATACATGCTTCCCTTAGGCAGTATTATTAGACGGCATTGCTTAAATTTTCATTGTTACGCAGATGATACCCAGCTTTATCTATCCATGAAGCCAGAGGACACACACCAATTAGCTAAACTGCAGGATTGTCTTACAGACATAAAGACATGGATGACCTCTAATTTTCTGCTTTTAAACTCAGATAAAACTGAAGTTATTGTACTTGGCCCCACAAATCTTAGAAACATGGTGTCTAACCAGATCCTTACTCTGGATGGCATTACCCTGACCTCTAGTAATACTGTGAGAAATCTTGGAGTCATTTTTGATCAGGATATGTCATTCAAAGCGCATATTAAACAAATATGTAGGACTGCTTTTTTGCATTTACGCAATATCTCTAAAATTAGAAAGGTCTTGTCTCAGAGTGATGCTGAAAAACTAATTCATGCATTTATTTCTTCTAGGCTGGACTATTGTAATTCATTATTATCAGGTTGTCCGAAAAGTTCCCTGAAAAGCCTTCAGTTAATTCAGAATGCTGCAGCTAGAGTACTAACGGGGACTAGAAGGAGAGAGCATATCTCACTCATATTGGCCTCTCTTCATTGGCTTCCTGTTAATTCTAGAATAGAATTTAAAATTCTTCTTCTTACTTATAAGGTTTTGAATAATCAGGTCCCATCTTATCTTAGGGACCTCATAGTACTATATCACCCCAATAGAGCGCTTCGCTCTCAGACTGCAGGCTTACTTGTAGTTCCTAGGGTTTGTAAGAGTAGAATGGGAGGCAGAGCCTTCAGCTTTCAGGCTCCTCTCCTGTGGAACCAGCTCCCAATTCAGATCAGGGAGACAGACACCCTCTCTACTTTTAAGATTAGGCTTAAAACTTTCCTTTTGCTAAAGCTTATAGTTAGGGCTGGATCAGGTGACCCTGAACCATCCCTTAGTTATGCTGCTATAGACTTAGACTGCTGGGGGGTTGCCATGATGCACTGAGTGTTTCTTTCTCTTTTTGCTCTGTATGCACCACTCTGCATTTAATCATTAGTGATTGATCTCTGCTCCCCTCCACAGAATGTCTTTTTCCTGGTTCTCTCCCTCAGCCCCAACCAGTCCCAGCAGAATACTGCCCCTCCCTGAGCCTGGTTCTGCTGGAGGTTTCTTCCTGTTAAAAGGGAGTTTTTCCTTCCCACTGTTGCCAAGTGCTTGCTCACAGGGGGTCGTTTTGACCGTTGGGGTTTTTCCGTAATTATTGTATGGCCTTGCTTTACAATATAAAGTGCCTTGGGGCAACTGTTTGTTGTGATTTGGCGCTATATAAATAAAATTGATTGATTGATTGATTTGTTTTTCTTGGCCCTGTTCGTTCCTGGGCTTCAGCTCGCCATCAAGGTAACTTCTGTATAAGCTTTTCTAGCCAACAACAAAAAAACCCGGGCAATTTGCGGTGATCTACACGCACATCCCTCGCGATGTAGACAGTGGGTTCAGCTCTATCATCTGTTGTAGCCCTTAGAGAGGTTTTCCCCCATTCCTGTCTGTATGTCTGCTGCACCATGCTTAAAACTAGTTGGTCACATGATTCACGTGCATCATGAGTTAACGCGAGATGGCGCCAAGTACCGCGAGAACTCGGAGAATATCAGAGGCAGCAGTTAAGATATTTTATTTATTATCAGTTTTAAACAGGGGTTACAATAACATATCTTTTAAATAATGCACTAATTCTGAAGTTTTGCAACAAACACAGACAGATGCCAAAGGGATTATGGGTAAAATGTGCCTCCGCTAACACTGATTGGTTGACTCATTCATTCTATGTAAAAAACCAACACGTTAATGTGAGGTGTGTGTGTGTTTACATATAAATGTGCTTTTGTAAGATATGCCTTTTTTATTTGTAAAAAAAAAAAAAAAAAAAAAAAAGCCATTTGCAAAAAGCCAAAAAGTCAAGTTGTTATTTGAAAACTGTCTGATATAACTGGGGTTAAAATAAATAGAACTCTGCCAGTGGTGGGCACAGACACTCATTCAGACACTCATACTGCCATGAACACTACTGGCCAGTAGATGGCAGTAAAGACCGTGAAAACTTGCCAAAACAAAATTCCAGATAATCCGTGTCTGCTACGTTTAAGATGCGTGGAATTTAATAAATGCAAACTGAATTTCAGACATCTTATATACACTCAACAAAAATATAAACGCAACACTTTTGGTTTTGCTCCCATTTTGTATGAGATGAACTCAAAGATCTAAAACTTCTTCCACATACACAATATCACCATTTCCCTCAAATATTGTTCACAAACCAGTCTAAATCTCTGATAGTGAGCACTTCTTCTTTGCTGAGATAATCCATCCCACCTCACAGGTGTGCCGTATCAAGATGCTGATTAGACACCATGATTAGTGCACAGGTGTGCCTTAGACTGCCCACAATAAAAGGCCACTCTGAAAGGTGCAGTTTTGTTTTATTGGGGGGGGGGGGGGGGGGATACCAGTCAGTATCTGGTGTGACCACCATTTGCCTCATGCAGTGCAACACATCTCCTTCGCATAGAGTTGATCAGGTTGTCAATTGTGGCCTGTGGAATGTTGGTCCACTCCTGTTCAATGGCTGTGCGAAGTTGCTGGATATTGGCAGGAACTGGTACACGCTGTCGTATACGCCGGTCCAGAGCATCCCAAACATGCTCAATGGGTGACATGTCCGGTGAGTATGCCGGCCATGCAAGAACTGGGACATTTTCAGCTTCCAAGAATTGTGTACAGATCCTTGCAACATGGGGCCGTGCATTATCCTGCTGCAACATGAGATGATGTTCTTGGATGTTGGCACAACAATGGGCCTCAGGATCTCGTCACGGTATCTCTGTGCATTCAAAATGCCATCAATAAAATGCACCTGTGTTCTTCGTCCATAACAGACGCCTGCCCATACCATAACCCCACCGCCACCATGGGCCACTCGATCCACAACATTGACATCAGAAAACCGCTCATCCACACCGTGAACCGGGATTCATCCATGAAGAGAACACCTCTCCAACGTGCCAAACACCAGCGAATGTGAGCATTTGCCCACTCAAGTCGGTTATGACGACGAACTGGAGTCAGGTCGAGACCCCGATGAGGACGACGAGCATGCAGATGAGCTTCCCTGAGACGGTTTCTGACAGTTTGTGCAGAAATTCTTTGGTTATGCAAACCGATTGTTTCAGCAGCTGTCCGAGTGGCTGGTCTCAGACGATCTTGGAGGTGAACATGCTGGATGTGGAGGTCGTGGGCTGGTGTGGTTACACGTGGTCTGCGGTTGTGAGGCTGGTTGGATGTACTGCCAAATTCTCTGAAACACCTTTGGAGACGGCTTATGGTAGAGAAATGAACATTCAATACACGAGCAACAGCTCTGGTTGACATTCCTGCTGTCAGCATGCCAATTGCACGCTCCCTCAAATCTTGCGACATCTGTGGCATTGTGCTGTGTGATAAAACTGCACCTTTCAGAGTGGCCTTTTATTGTGGACAGTCTAAGGCACACCTGTGCACTAATCATGGTGTCTAATCAGCATCTTGATATGGCACACCTGTGAGGTGGGATGGATTATCTCAGCAAAGGAGAAGTGCTCACTATCACAGATTTAGACCGGTTTGTGAACAATATTTGAGGGAAATGGTGATATTGTGTATGTGGAAAAAGTTTTAAATCTTTGAGTTCATCTCATACAAAATGGGAGCAAAACCAAAAGTGTTGCGTTTATATTTTTGTTGAGTATATATTACTCTGGAACAAAGACGACAGACAGTGTTTGACATAAGCAGGACTCTAAATAGCAAACAGGAATCAATTGCAATGATTCCAATTGAAAATAATGGAGAAGCAACCTGGGCTTTTTCTGCCATTTTTACATAAAACAAACACAATAACATCTATAAACACAGAGAATATATTCACGAGAGGTTTACGCACAGTATACAAAGGGTTTAATGCTGTTGTCCGTGTGGAGCCTGATCAGAGCGTCTCAAATGCATTTCTCCTGTCGTGAATGTACTGAGATTACCCAGAATGCACCTGGACACAGCATGTTCACACTAAAACCTTTAAAATTAGTGCATTACTTTAAAACTAAAACATATATCTGATATTTTCACTTTATAAAACTTCAGACGTGAGGTTAATTTAAATAACTTGTCTGAAATTAGTTTGGATAAAATTTTAACCATAAGTTAAAACTGTATGCCTCTGGGTGACTTGGGTGATATTGCCAGCATATCAGTATGGGGTCAAAAGAAATGAGCTTTTTTTTCTTTTCTGTGACCAGTTCTCTTTTACCTACAGAGAAGCGGTTTCTTCTGGAACCAGCTCTCCTCTGTTTGCAGAGGACAGAACTGCACATCTAGTACAAAACATTTAACAGGTAGGTACTCAACTAATTTTAAACTTAATAAATGTTTGTAACAGTTAAGCTTTGTTCACTACACCACCAAAAACATGTTAGCAGTCTAAAAATTATTGAACCAAAACTTATCAGAAGATAATTGGTCCGATGATGGTTTTCAAAGTTATCTGGAAAGCTACTCCGGTAATGAAAACATTAGCTTCGATAATTAGCAGTTAGCGGAACTGTGCCCACCACTGATTAATCCTACCGAAAAGAGCTACTAGTAAATTAGCCCATCTTAAAAGCTGACCTTATATTGGACAATAAAAGAGTAAAATTTTCAGCCCACAGAGTCTAAGGTTACATTCACTCCCAAATACTTAAAACCATAATGAGTCAGATGGGAAGGAAGATACGTAAGTTTGTCTGAGACTCTGGGCAGCTACATTTATATGCAAGCATTCACTTTTTTTTGTATATTAAGCCTATATCCAGAAAAAGAACCAACATTTTGGAGTACTGCCATAATAAATGTTAAAGGACTAGTTGGATTTGTGACATATAAAAGTAAATCATCTGCATACAAAGCAACCCTATGTTCTGTACTCCCACAAGTCACACGCTGGAAAAAGGAAGAGATTCTGTGACTTATTGATAGTGGCTCTATTGCTAAAGCAAAAAGTAAAGGGGGGAGGGGACAACCTTGGCGTGTACCATGTGACAGACTAAAATATTCTGATTTTACCTTATTAGTACAGACAGAAGCCAGGTGGAGGTATACATGAGACAAATCCCTGAAATAAATCTATCACCAAAACCAAATTTCGTAAGGACTGCGAGTAAGTATTTTATTTATTTATATAGCGCCAAATCACAACAAACAGTCGCCCCAAGGCGCTTTATATTGTAAGGCAAGGCCATACAATAATTACGTAAAAACCCCAACGGTCAAAACGACCCCCTGTGAGCAAGCACTTGGCGACAGTGGGAAGGAAAAACTCCCTTTTAACAGGAAGAAACCTCCAGCAGAACCAGGCTCAGGGAGGGGCAGTCTTCTGCTGGGACTGGTTGGGGCTGAGGGAGAGAACCAAGAAAAAGACATGCTGTGGAGGGGAGCAGAGATCAATCACTAATGATTAAATGCAGAGTGGTGCATACAGAGCAAAAAGAGAAAGAAACACTCAGTGCATCATGGGAACCCCCAGCAGTCTAAGTCTATAGCAGCATAACTAAGGGATGGTTCAGGGTCACCTGATCCAGCCCTAACTATAAGCTTTAGCAAAAAGGAAAGTTTTAAGACTAATCTTAAAAGTAGAGAGGGTGTCTGTCTCCCTGATCCGAATTGGGAGCTGGTTCCACAGGAGAGGAGCCTGAAAGCTGAAGGCTCTGCCTCCCATTCTACTCTTACAAACCCTAGGAACTACAAGTAAGCCTGCAGTCAGAGCGAAGCGCTCTATTGGGGTGATATGGTACTATGAGGTCCCTAAGATAAGATGGGACCTGATTATTCAAAACCTATAAGTAAGAAGAAGAATTTTAAATTCTATTCTAGAATTAACAGGAAGCCAATGAAGAGAGGCCAATATGGGTGAGATATGCTCTCTCCTTCTAGTCCCCGTTAGTACTCTAGCTGCAGCATTTGAATTAACTGAAGGCTTTTCAGGGAACTTTTAGGACAACCTGATAATAATGAATTACAATAGAATACAAATTATTCAACATGTCGAATAATTCCGGGAGCACTCCCGGAGACCTCCCGTGACGACAGCGACAACGCGAACAACGGCTTTTGATACTTTTTAATCGCGGTTTCATCCTGCCGCTTCCTGTAGTGCCGCAGTTCTCATCGTGCCGCGATGACCAATCAGGGACTGAATATGTAGTGACATGGAGATGTCTGGAGTTTTAAGATGTGAACATGTCCTGTATCTGGTAGCAGCCTGTGAGCAGGACTTATGTCTCTTTTGTCCTTTATTTTACAATCATGACAGAGTTTTTGGAGCGAGCAGCAGCACCACAGCAGCGTGGAGTGGAGGTTCTTTTTATTTTTATTTTACGTGCGTGCGCGCGCGAATCGTCCTGGAGATTATTTTGCTTATTAGCTACACAGCTGTATAATAAAGCAAATGGTGACTGGCTTCTAAACACAATTATGACAGAGTTTTTTGGGGGAAAGAGCGGAGGAGCAGCCCCGCAGCAAACAGCGGCAGGGAGCGGAGTTTCTTTTTTTCTTTCTTTTTTTTTTACGTGCGCGTGAGCGAATCGTCTGTAGAGAATATTTTATTAATTATCTACACAGATGTATAATAAAACAAATGGTGACTGGTTTCTAAACACAATTATGACAGAGTTTTTTGGGGAAAGAGCGAGGAGCAGCCAAACAGCAAACAGCAGCAGGGAGCGGAGTTTCTTTTTTTCTCTTTTTTTTTTTTTACGTGCGCACGCTCCGCCCCTTTCCACCGCGAAAACAGCCGGAACTACCGCGAACTTCGGTCTACGTACTACTCGCCGACAAAACCGTCTATGTGTAACCTGGACTTGATTGATTGATAACAGGACTAGCCTAAATGACTACAGGCCCATCGACCTGACATCTATAGTCATGAAGTGTTTTGAATGGCTGGCATTGAGCCACCTGAAGGATATCACAGGAACCCTCCTGGACCCCCTGCAGTTTGCCTACCGGGCAAACGGGTCAGTCGAGGATGTAGTCAGGATGGGACTGCATTACAGCCTGGAGCACCTGAACTCTGCAGGGAGTTATGTGAGGATCCTGTTCATGGACTTTAACTCGGTGTTCAACACCATCATCCCCAACATTCTCCACCATAAAATCTCCAACCTCTCTGTGCCAGTGGATCTCCAACTTCCTGATGGACAGGACACAGCAGGTGAGCCTGGGGAGTATCACATCCAGCACACGGACAATCAGCACTTGCGCCCCTCAGGGGTGTGTGCTCCATTGCTCTTCTCCTTGTACTTTAATATGTAAATGAGTTTCCTGGAGAAAAATCACATCTGTTTTAAGATGTTTCAAATGGGTGAAAACCCTAGACCACTTTACAGGACAATTCATGCCCTTCACATTCCAGGATAACAATCTAATGGGACTATTGTCAGCCATATGTGCACATTTCCAGAAGTATTACTGTGTAGATACAATTCCATATTGACAAAAAAGGGTGACACAATCATTGAGCCACTTTAGTGTCAAGGGTGTGAAAGAGACCAAACACAATAAACCAAATAAAAGCAAACAGTGTAAGAAAAAACAAAGTGGAAAAACAAATTATAACAAACACACATGGGCCAGGACATCCCCATCCTCTTGGTCCCCTTCCCCAAACGATGAAGACTGCAGCTTTAACCATACATCTGACTTCCTACTGCAGGCTCCAACCACACTATAACTTTATAAAAATAAAAAAAAATAAAAAAAATCAGCAAAACGCATCCTATTAAGGCTGTTAATCCAGTTACACATGGAAGTAACCACTAGAAATTATGAGCGGGGATATATATATATATATATATATATATATATATATATATATATATATAAGAGAGCTCCGACATGGCGCCCTTAAACTTTATGTCGAGTTTCACCACTTTGGGACTGTGATCTTCATAGAACCAAATCTTATGTCCATTGTAGGTCAGGTCACCCTTCTTACGTGCTTCATGAATCACCATGATCTTTCGTTTGGAAGTAATAAAAGCACAGGATAACTAGTTGGGGTTTTCCTCCAGGAGCCAATTTAGGAACTAAGCTCCAGTGCGACCTATCAAATCCCAACGGTGAAGTGAGCATCTCCATTCCAAAAACATCAATGAGGAGTTGGGAGGGAAAAAAATAAAAACAGAAGGGCACAGACCCTCAATAGCTTCAAGTAAACCCACAAAAACATAGCTACACTTTAACTACACTGCATCCAGAAAATATTCACAGTGTTTCACTTTTTCCATATTTTGTTATGTTATTATTATTATTTATTACTAAATGGAGTAAATTCAGTTTTTTTCCTCCTCAAAATTCTACTCACAACACTCCTTAATGACAATAAGAAAAAAGTTTTTTTGGGAGGGGGGGATTTTGCAAATTTATTATTATTATTATTATTAATTATATATATATATATATATATATATATATATAAATCACATGTTGATGCATCTTTGGCAGCATTTACAGCCTCAAGTCTTTTTGGATATGATACCACAAGCTTGGTGCACTTATCTTTGGGTAGTTTTGCCCATTCCTCTTTGCAGCACCTGTCAAGTTCCATTAGGTTGGATGGCCATTTTCAGATCTCTCCAGAGATGTTCAATCAGATTCAGGTCTGGTCTCTGGCTGGGTCACTCACAGACTTTCACAGAGTTGTCCTGAAGCCACTCCTTTCATATCTTGGCTGTGTGCTTAGGGTCATTGTCATGCTGAAAGATGAACAGTCACCCCAGCCTGAGTTCAAGAGCGCTCTGGAGCAGGTTTTCAACCAGGATGTCTCTGTATAGTGCTGCATTCATCTTTGACTAGTCTCCCAGTTCCTGCCACTGAAAAACATCCTCACAGCATGATGCTGCCACAACCATGCTTCACTGTAGGGATGGTGCCTAGTTTACTCCAAACATGATGCCTGGCATTCACACCAAAGAGTTCAATCTTTGTCTCATCAGACAAGAGAATTTTATTTCTCCTACTCTGAGAGTCCTTCAGATGCCTTTTGGCAAACTCCAGCTGGGCTGCCATGTGCCTTTTACTCAGGAGTGGCTTCCGTCTGGCCACTCTACCATACAGGTGTGATTGGTGGATTGCTGCAGAAATGGCTGTCCTTCTGGAAGGTTCTCCTCTCTCCACAGAGGAATGTTGGAGCTCTGCCAGATGACCATCAGGTTCTTGGTCACCTCTCTGACTAAGGCCCTTCTACCCCAATCGCTCAGTTTAGATGGATGGCAGCTCTAGGAAGAGTCCTCATGGATTCATCTTCTTCCATTTATGGATGATGGAGGCCACTGTGCTCATTGAGACCTTCAAAGCAGCAGAAATCTTTCTGTACCCTTCCCCAGATTTGTGCCTCAAGACAATCCTGTCTTGGAGATATAGGGACAATTCCTTTGATTTCATGCTTGGTTTGTGCTCTGACATGCACTGTCAACTGTGTGAACTTATATGTAGATAGGTGTGTGCCTTTCCAAATCATGTCTAATCTACTGAATTTACCCCAGGTGGACTCCAATGAAGCTGTAGCAACATCTCAAGGATGATAAGTGGAAACAGGATTCTTTGAGCTCAATTTGGGCTTCATGGCAAAGGCTGTGAATACCTGTGATTTCTTAGCTTTTTATTTTTAGTAGATTTGTAAAAATCACAAAAACTTTTTTCACGTTGTAATTATGGGATATTGTGTGCAGAATTTTGAAGAAAAATGAATTTAATCCATTTTGGAATAAGGCTGTAACATAAAATGTGGAAAAAGTGATTGTTCAGAACAGGGAAATTGGGTGTTGTGGGTTTGAACACATCCCTGTACAACAGGATACTTCACTTTCAGTGTCACGACAGCAACCTCTACTTCTACACATACCAACACCAGTATTCAAACCTTAAATATGTTGATCAGTGACTATGCTAAAACAAATATACACAAATTCCCCGATGACACTACAGTACTGCATTTCATTAGTAACAGCACTGAGTCAGTATACAATGAGGAGATGAAGCAACTTGAATTCTATTGGAGAGACAGCAATCTGTCTTTCTTTTTTCATTCAAGCCATGAAAATCAAGGAGCATTATTATTAGGGAGAGTAACATCACCGACAAGGATAATCTGCTCATACAAGGCGAGATCATCCCGTCTATCAAGAATAATTCCATCAAGTGTCTGGGAAAGTGGTACGATGAGTCACTAAGGGACGGCAATTACATCTTCAGGATAGAGAAGCAAGTAGAGGTTTGGCTGAAGAACACTGAGAAATTTGCACCCGCAGGGAAGTTTTAAGCATGGCTGTACCAATATGGCCTGCTCCCCAGAGTGATGTGGATGATGACCATGTGTGAAATCCCACTTACAGTAGTGGAATGTAAGATCAACAGGTACCTAGCTTCACATCAGTCAAGTTGTACATCAAATCTGGGCAACTACAACTACCCCTCTCATCCCTGGTTGAAGAGTACCGAGTAGCACTGTAGGGTTGTTGATTTCATCATGGGGAGGGGGGCGGGGGGTGTTCGTGTTGTACTCTTTAATCGTGATCGTTACTGAGTTTTAAAATGCTTATCGCAAAGCGTTCTTTTTTTACGACATCATGCAAGTTTTATAAGTCCGCGGACACTGATCTGTGTGTTACAGATACAAATCAGTTTCCTCGGATCTGCAGAGTTTCGAGGAGAATAATCCTTCCTGTTGAGGGTTGTCTATAACATCCTTCCAACTCCTGTGAACCTACACAGATGGGGTATGAGAGATGGCCCAATGTGTAAGCTCTGCGGCCAAAAGGGAACCATGGCACACATCCTGACAGGATGTAAGACTGCTCTGATCCAGGGTAGATACAGATGTCACCATGACAAAGTACTAGCTGTGCTTGCTGACATCCTAGAGTAGGAGAGAATCAGGAAAGGTCAATGAATGAACAAGGTGCCATCTATAATAACATTCATCAAGGAGGGAGCAAAGCCACCAGGACCCAATAAAACCAGCGAAAGTCTCCTGCAGTCAGCCCAAGCTCAGGGAGCTCAGGGTAAACCTGAAGAGGAAACTCCAGTTCCCAGATGTCGTCCACACCACCTTAAGACCTGATGCAGTCCTGTTCTCCGTTGAAGGAAGTAAAATCATCCTGGTGGAGCTCACTGTGCCATGGGGAGAAGGGTGTGAAGAGGCACTTGAGAGAAAATCTGAGTGCGACAAAGATCTGGTGCAGGACTGTAGGGACAAAGGATGGTGGACATGGTTGTACCCGGACGAAGTAGGGTGCAAAGGTGTCCTAGCCTTGGACTGGAAGTTGTTGACAGCTATGGGTCTGACTGGGAGTGAGAGAAAGAAGTCAGTGCAAAGGCTCAGGAAGGCAGCAGAGAGAGCCTCTTGTTGGATATGGAGCTGGAGGAGGGAGTGAATAGTGGCTGTCCACCAATACTGACCCGCTAACAGGAGAGTGTTATAGTTAATGGTCAAAAGACTTTATGATCGTTGGTAACCATCTGATGACACAACTTCCTAAAGGTTAAAGGTATTGATCACAAAACGAAATACAAGCCTGGCCTCTCCCCATTTTTTTGCACACCTTTTGCCCTGCCTCTCCCCCCTTTTTGATCCAAAAAGGTGGAACCGTCGGAAGGAGAGGTTGAGATATCTACATTTGTCAAGCAACACTCCCCACCCAACCTACTGAAATTTGTGCATGAAGATAAAAAAAAGAAGACAGATACAATTACAGAGATTAAAAAAGATAACTCACCTTTCTTGACCTGCTGTATCCCAGAGTCGCAACACCACTGCTTTACCATTAACATTCACAGTCACCGTGCAAGAATCAATGCCTGTGAAGTACATTTATAGTACATTATCATGCAAATTTACATTTATGTATGAGAGTAGGCATAAGAGAAAAACCAGCATCTTACCAACAGAGGCGCATACATCTGAAGAAAATGCTCCGCTTTGAGCTCTTTTCATGAAAGACGTTTTTCCCACACCGCTGTTTCCAACCATGACAATACTATAACACTGTGGTGTAACATCTATACCTTTGGTATTACCTATGGGAGGGACAGAGAAAAAGCTTTTTCCACCACATTTTATGTTATCCTGCTCTTTACCACTAAATATCATCTCTGTAGCAAAGATATTGTTATTCTACGTACCCAAAGAATGTCTGTTTTCTTTCTTTGGAACCAAGTGGACTTCAGCACGTGCCTGCTGGACTGTGACATGTTCAGGTGATTTCTCACTGTGGAAAAGACAACCAGAGGTAGAATTTGTTTGTACGATTTCATGAATACAAGTGAAAGAAGATGCGTTGGCATAAATTACACAGTAAATAGCATTTGTACAATTTACAACAATGTCTTTTAGCAGTCAGTCACTACTGTTTCCTACCAAAAGTCTGCTGGAAAAATAGAGATGATGAAACTGTTGAACTGCAAAGTTGATGAAAAATGGAAAGGAAAAATGTGTTTTCACCATTTTTGTCTGTTTTCTATTTTTTAGCAGTGTTTGTGTAATTTACTAATCAAGATTTACAAAATAAAGTGTTACAATGATCCAGCCAGATGTTCTACAGTGTTGGTAAGCACAAGAATTCTATAAATGACAGAAGAAACAATAGAACTGGTGCTATAAATTTAGCAGCCGAAGACTCTAGGCCCACTTAACTACAGACCCGTGGGCAGTTAATCTGCCGAAAAAAAAGGAAAAAAAGAGAAGCACTCCTCTACCCACCCATCAAAAAGGTGTTTGTCGTTTTCCACAGAATTTTGTGGAGATATGCACTCTAATGCACATTAAATTAATAGTCCTCAAACAATTTCTCTCACATACACCCTTTAGAAGGTGAAAAACAGTCATACTCCCTGAGAATTAGTTGATATTTTAACATTAGTAATAATACAAATTTTAAGAAAAGCAGCCCATTTTACTTACAATCAGCTTCAACTGCTTATGCGGAATCGGGTCCATTTTAATTTTGTAAATTTAAATAATGATCAAACTCAAGCTTTTTGTAAGTTCTGCATCAAAAATCAGTTCAACTTGCTGCCTCAAGGAAATTATATTATTCTCATTCGAGTCTTGCTCATTGACACTTTATATTGTTACAGTTGGTCACCCTGTTCACACCGTGAGAACTACTGTATTAGTTGGGTGAGTGCTACCCAACAGACATGTAGCCAGATGCTAAGAGAAATGCAGTGTGACTTGAAGAACATTTACTTTTATCTACAGTGGCTAATAACATTTTCATGTTATTTTCATCTTCTTAATGTTATCCATATACATTATGTGACTCAAGGAAACTAACTGTGGCTGAACAGAAATACATTGTTGAGCCACGATGGCTCAGAATTAAAATATCATCACGCTCAACCAGTATTAGGCTGTATTTGTAACAACTAGATATATAACCACTGTACCCAAAATGTATATAGTAGGTCTGTAGACGCTGCAGATCATGAGTTTAATGTGCGGCTGAAGTGTTTTTGTTTAATTTGTTTCGATGATGACTCACCTTGGAAAGTTCGCCCCCGACTCTGAACCGCAGTTACGTGATGGTCTTCTGCCATTTTCATTAACCTAAAGGAGAAACATTTCTTAATGTGGTTGCTCTGGAATGGAGTCACAGTAATTCCAGAATTTTAAATTTTTTTTGTATACAACAATGCAAAATTACAATAAAAAAAAGACATCTAATAGAAAAAAAGGTTGCAGGTGTTTAGTAATAAGACAAAAATAGTGAACATACAGTCATGTCTAAATTTTGACAGTGTCAGTTATTATAATTTTCCTCTGAACACCACAATGGAGCCAAAATAAAAAAATTAAATTCAACATGTCCTTCAGACTTTAACCTTTAATTCAAGGAGTTCAACAAACAATATTGCATTAACCATTTTCATACACAGTCCCTCCAGTGTCAGAGGCTTTAAGTAATTGGACAAACTACATACAGTGCATCTGGAAAGTATTCACAGTGCTTTACTTTATTCACATTTTCTCATCTTACAGCCTTATTCTAAATTGGACTAAATTCATTTTTTCCATGTCAGAGGACAAACCAAGAATGATGTTAAAGGGGAGATTGTTAATCTTTCATCAGGACAATGACCCTAAGCACACAGCCAAGATATCAAAGGAGTGGCTTCAGGGCAACTCTGTGAATGTCCTGGAGTGGCTCAGCCAGAGCCCAAACCTGAATCCGATTGAACATCTTTGGAGAGATGTGAAAATGGCTGTGTATCAATGCTCCCCATCCAACCTGATGGAGCTTGAGAGATGCTGCAAAGAGGAATTTCCAAAACTCCCCAAACAAGTTTATTTTTAATAAATTTGCAAAAAAAAAAAACTTGTTTCATGTTGTCATTATGGGGTGTTGTGAGTAGAATTTTGAGGGAAAAAATTAATTTACTTTTATTTTGGGATAAGGCTGTAATATAACAAAATGTGCAAAAAGTGAAGCATTGTGTATACTTTCTGGATGCACCGTATAAGCATTATTGTTAATACAAGTTACTTATCTATAGACATGTCAGTGGATGGATACATAAACATTTGCAATATGTCTTGAACTTAATTTACATCAGTCATTAAGAAATGCAAACGGTATGGTACTGTGTTGTAAATCTGTCTGCAGTAGGCAGTTCTCAAAAAGGGAGTATTGGCACTAGTAGTAGTAGTAGTAGTAGTAGTAGTAGTAGTGAGGAAAGCCAAAGACATCCAGACAACTCTGAAGGAATTATAGGCTTCAGTCACTGTGATTGGAGAAACTGTGCATGTTGCAACTCAGTGGTCTTTAGGTAACAGATAGTGTCACAGTCCAAATACTTATGGCCCCAACTGCATCTGTTAAAATTAATTTTCACTAACAAAAATGGTTTGCCACACAGTTTTGTGCTCTCTTGGATACTGTCAGATTAAGTCATTTGACAAGCTTCTTGTTTTGCTGCTAATGTAAACCACAACAGATAAAAACCTTAACAAGAAATGATGACATATTTATGCTGAAGACTCCAGGTACAAGTTCTTGTTCTTCTTTTTCATGATGAGAAAACTATAGTTGCAACTTCATGTTCCTCATTTCAGTTAACTGTGCCATTTTGTTGTGTCATTTATCTGTGCACCTTGCAAGAGCTTGTGTTGAACCAATCATTCAGGCTGAAGCCAGCAATAAGTGCACAATATATTTATTTATTTATTTATTTGACTTGGTAACTGCCTGTAGTTAGAAAAATACTTTTCAAACCCCACATGCAGTTGTGCGCACAGGGGCATTGTGTGAACAATGAACTGATTTTGACCAAACTCGGGGAACACGTTTGAGGATCAGATAAGAACAAGTTGACATGATGTTAAGCTTGACTGGTTAAATATCAACATTACAGGCTAATGTAAAAATGTAGCTTCAATCATTATATAGCACCTGCAAAGGACATATTTACAGTAGAACTAGTAGTCCATGGGCCAAGCAGGTTTTCTGTACCACTTAAGGGGAATAAACAACACTTAGAATCCAGCCTCAGTGTATCACGGCCTACACAAAAATGTATGATAGCCATCTCAGGGTGGTAGCTGTAGCCAGGTAGGGGTCAGTGAAGAATTACACAGAGGTCAAACTTTAAAAAATGCTCCAATCATGTTGAAAACTATATCACATTACTTGTCTGATCATAACAATTCCAAAAAGGTATAGGTTGGACTGTCTGTGATGGAATGTTCTGGATTTATGGGGTAAAAACAACAAAAATGGTTACAAACGTCAAGTTTCAGTTTGTACAGGGGTCAAAAGTTAAAGTTGCTAAAATTCAGTAAAAAAAAAAGATGCAAATTATTGTTTGGGTTAATAGGGTTCTAATAAGGAATAGTTTGCACCATCTGTCATGCTTAGTTATCATGTTACAAGGTAACATATGTCACATGTCATAGAATCCAATAGTTGACCTTGTTTGACCTTTACCTTGGAGACCAAACATTCAACACAGTCAAAACTATTCCGTTTATTAATCCTTTTATTTCAACCAATAATTTGCATCATTTTGTACTGAAATCGGAGCAACTTTAACTTTTGACCCCTGTACAAACTTGAAACTGACCTTTATCACCATTCTTGCTGTTTTTACCCCATAACTCCAAAACATTCCAACACAGATAGTCCAACTTATATCTTTTTGGATTCGTTATGATCAGACAAGTAATGTGATATAGTTTTCAGCATGATTGGAGCATTTTTAAAGTTTGACCTTTGTGTAATTCTTCATTGACCCCTACCTGGCTACAGCTACCACCCTGGGATGGCTATCATACATTTTTGTGTTGGCCGTGATACACTGAGGCTGGATTCTAAGTGTTGTTTATTCCCCTTAAGTGGTACCGATTTGGGCAAAATTGATGAGTGGCTCATGGACTATAGTAATCAGTTAAAGGAACTTATGTAGCTATTAAACACAAACGTGAAAGAATATATCACCTTTATTTTGGCAATATGACCTTTAATTTGAGCTTCTTCCTACATATACACTAACATGCCTCATTTACACAAATACCCTGTACCTCCTACTAAAACACTATGTCATGTGAGCGTCTAAAAAAAATCCCTCTAAATTGAGCGAGATATTTAAGGCGCAAAAAGTTCCCAGCTCCCCCCTCTGCCTGTCAAATGATGCCTGCTGCAACATGTCACTGCTGCTGCTCAGCCCCGCCACTTCAACATCCACCTGAGGGCTCAGATCGGGGAGGAAACGTGTTTATCTAATCATCACCCCCTTTATCTCAAGCAAGCATCTGCAGGCAGTAATGTGACTGGAGCCAAACTCAAAGCTATGTGCTGCTGTTGCAATAAATATGAAATGAAGATATTTGTGTTCTGTTTCTTACCTCGTGTGTTTTCTTCAGTGATTCTTCACTCTCATCTTTAGAGGTCTGGATAGCAGCTGCATCTCTGGTACTTTCAACTGGTCTTCCATTTCTATCACCTGTTATTTTGTCCTCACATGCACTTCGGTTTTCAGAAAGCTGGTGTCCACATGTCTTGCGGTGCGAGCCCATTTTCCTTTTTCGACCACCACTTGTTGACTCTGACTGAAAATCTTGCGCGGAAGAATCTGGTGATCTTGAAGAAAAGTCATTTGGAGGTTGACACCGCTCCATTTCTCCCAGCTGGATGTGAGAAACAGCAATTTCTTCAACTGACTGACATGCCAACAACATGAGGCTGCACTCCACTGATTGGAAAGTTTTTAACATCTCTCGTTCAGGGCCACAAACATCATGTTGCATTTGATATTGTAGCATTTCTTTGTCAACAAAGATATTTTCAGTTATGGCATCTCTTTCACTTGTTGCAGTCTCCGCCACCATCTCCTGCTTTCGATGCAAGTTTTCCACTTTGGTTCTTGATCCAAAATTCTTCCGGGTGGAGCCCAACTTTCTTCTCCTGCTTGATGCATTGGAATCCTGACTGGTATTTGTATTATGCGCTACTTCACTCATAATTTCACTTTCTTTTACCTGCTGCAGATTGTTTACGTTTGACTTAGACTCAACTGTTTTTTCCATTTCACCACCAGAACTCTCATTTTTCTTCTGCTCAACTTCTACGTGAAAGTCGCTGTCTTTTGTTGCCTCTCTGCTGTCCACTTCTCCCTCTTGTTCTCTGTGAAGCTTCATCCTACGACTTGAACCCATCTTTCTCCTTTTCTGTTTGGTGTTTGTGTCCAAATTGTCCTTGTACTCAAAATGTGTTTCTTCCACTCCATCTTGTTGACTCTTAAATCCATCAGCTGAACTTGAAATTCCATTTTCCTCACATACATCACCAGTTGGCTCTGTAAATACTTTAGAGTTTTCTTCATGAAACTGAACAGATAAGTCACTTTCTGCAGCAGAAAAAACGACATTTATGTTTTCCTGTGTAGCATTGATTTCTTCTTTCGCAAGAACATCACATTTCTCTCCTCCACGTTGACCAGAAACACTATCTACCAGACTCAGTGAGTCTTTGTCATAGTTTGCCGCCATGTTTCCTACTGTGGCACCGTATGCAGTTTCTGTATCTCCTCCCCGTTTCATGTCCATATTTTGATCAAATGCATCAGGACTACATGCTTCTTGGTAAAGTTCATCCACAATGCTTATGATGGAGATCACTTCCTCACCGTGATTTGTCATGTTCTGAAAAGTTGAATCTTCTGGTGACTGCATCAAACCCACTGTAAATGTCTCATATGCTACAAGCTGACTGAGACTGTTAGGTTCTTTCACTGGTAACCTCATGGTTTCCTCCATACTGACATCACCTGGTGTCTCCATGACATGAGACTGGTCACTCAAGTGTTGCTCAGTCTGGGAACATGGATGTTCAATTAATGCAGTTAATGAAGATTCTTGCAATTCTTCTTGTCCCACAGTTGCCACCACTGCAGGTGTATTGAGGATATCATGACCTGAGGTGTTCTCCACAGGTTCTTCATGGGGCTCACTCTGTGATTCCACAACATAGTCCTTGACATATTTTCTTTCTTTACTCCTTCGACTAGATCCAAGTTTTCTTCTGTTCCCCGAGGCTTCTTGTGAAGGTGAATGTTGGCTTACAGACTGGGAATCATTGGTATGAACCACTTCAACCATCATTTCTGTGTTTTCTTCCTGTTCGTAGCCCTTGAACAGAGAGGGAGCGTCTGCTGCACGGAACTCATCGTGAGTATTTCCCTGTTCATTTTGTTTTGGTACACCATGACGTGAACCAATTCCTCTTTTATTGACACTTTGAGCAAATATTTCTTCATTTAATACCTGATCTGCCTCTTCAGCGTCTTTTTGACTAATTTGGCTTGGAGTTGAATCTGGTGATGTTTTCTCTTCTGTAATTATCGTCTTTTTATTATCCATCACGGTGAATGCAGATTCCCAGGTTGTTGATTCACTGACTTCCTCGCGAGCTACAGCCTCATCCAAATTTGTTTGTTTAGTCACTTTGATGTCAGTGTAATGGTCATTTTCTTTAACAGTCAGCTGTGTTAATGTATGGGTCATGTCTGTCACAATACTGCCAACATCCTGTTCATCTAATACCTGATGCAGGTTGTTTTCATTACATTTAAGCTCAAGTGTTTTTCTCTTCTCTGCACCTGAAAAAGACTCATTTGTCTCCTTGGCTTCAGCATAATGTTCAGTTTTTGTTACATCTCTGGTGTCCATTCCTTCGTCTTGGCCTCTGTTCAGATTAATCCTACGAGTTGAACCCATCTTTCTCCTTTTCTGTTTGGTGCTTGTGTGCATATCATCATCTATAAAGTGCATTTGTTGCTGTGTATCTTGTTGAATGTTATCCCAATCAGCAGCATTTGAAATTCCATTTTCCTCACATGCATCACCAGGTGGCTCTGCAAGTACCTTTTCATTTTCTTCATGAAATGGAGCAGAAAACAAAACAACATCTATGCTTTCCTGTGTCCCATCAATTTCTGTGACAGCAGAGTCTTCTCGAACAGGAACATCACATTTTTCTCCAACTTCATCCCCCCCAGAAACACTATCCACCAAACTCACTGGGTCTTTGACCAAATTTTCTGTCCAGTTTTCTATGGTGGCGTCTTCTGCAGTTTCCACATCATCTCCTTGTTTCATGTCCATATCTTGATCCAATGCAACAGGACTACTTGCCCCTTGGTAAAGTTCATCCACAACACTTGTGATGGAGATCACTGCCTCACTGTGATTTGACAGGTTCTGAGAAGGTGAATCTTCTTGTACATGCATCAGTTCTGTTGTAAATGGCTCATATTCTTCAAGTTGACTGAGATTCTCAGGGTCTTTCATTTGTATCCCCAGGTTCTCCTCCACACTGATGTCCTCTGTGGATTTCAGAAATTGGTCTTTATCTGAACTTGAAGTAATTTCAGCTGCCACAATGTTATTGCCCGTGGTATTCTGGAACACTGTGTTCTCATCACATGTATCTGCTGAGTTTTGAGAATGTTCCTCAGTGGAGCTCACTTCCCCTGCAGGTTTGAAGTCTGTATCAGTTTGCAATTCTGTGCTCTCAGAATCATCCATAGGTTGGGAGTTCAAAGAGACATTTGTTTCTAACTGCAATATTTGGAAAGAACATTCAGAACCCTCAACACCAGAAACTAGTGCTTCCATTTTCCCATGCACTAGTTGTTCACAACTGCATTTTACATCATCTACACCTCTGGCTTCAGCCTCCACCAATTCAGGGCTATTGATCCGTAATCCCTCAGAGTCACAAACATGATCTTTATTTCTGAGGGTTAAAATGTCCACATTGCTTTCATCAATAAGATGTTCATTCAGTTGTTTTGGAACTGGCAGTTCACCATCAGCAGTTGAATTGTTCACATTGAATTCAGATTCATGCGTGTCCATATTTTTCCCAGTTTCCAGCAGATGTCCAAAATCCGAGGTGTCGTTAGCACCATGCATCACAAGGCCACAACTCTGAGTCTGATGCAATTCTTGCATTTGTGTAGACACAATCTCCAGCTCATGCATTTCATTTACATTATCCTCTGGTTGATGATCAGCTGCGACTTCACTTTGTTTCTCATTCATGGTTGCCTGCTCTGATTTTGCAAATGGGGCTTGCTCAATGCTTTGAATTTCAGCTGCTTCTCCTGCGTTTTGTTTTGTGCTGTCCATAGATGTGATACAAGACACTTTGTCTTCTGATGTTACTTGTACCTCAGGAACCAAATAGTGGTCTTGTACATTTCCACTCATCAGTTTTGCATCAGCTTGATGTTTGGGTACTAATACAGACTTTACAAGTTTTTCATCATCCACGACATGCGATTGGTCACCAGACTGCTGCTCAGTCTGAGAACATGGACGTTCTTTTAAACTTGTGATTGAAGATACACAATAACTATGCACACTTTGTGGGATTCGATTACCATTGTCACTCCAAAGAGCTTCTGATGTATTCATCTTTTCATGTGTGATTTCACAACAGGTCTGTTTGCAGTCCTTTTCATCAAAATGCTCTTTCAAATTTTGTATGGACTGTGGAGTATTTGTTTTGTTGGTGTCCTGAATCTCAGAAGAAAAGTCAAATGAAGTTGATGGATATAGTGAGCTGTGATGTGTCACAGATGTTAATTCACCTTCACTCATTTGACTCAATTCTTCTTGCCTCATTGTTACCATTGTGGGTGCTGAAGGTGTGTTAAGGAACTCGTTACCCAAGGCGTTTTCCTCTTGATCATTCCATGATTCAGAAACAAGGCCCTCGACATATCGTCTTCCTTTACTTCTTCGGCTAGACCCAAGTTTTCTTCTGTTCCCCATAACTGGTGAAGGTAGATGTTGACTTGCAGACTGGGAATCAGTGTTGTGAACCACTTCGGCTAATATTTCTGTGTTTTCTTCCCGTAACACAGATGGACTGTCCGCTGCATGGAACTCATAATCAACAGCTTCTTCTTCCTGATTTTTTACACGGCGGCGTGAAGCAATTCTTTTTTTCTTGACACTTTGAGTAGACATAACTTCTATTCTTCTTGTCTGAAGCAAGAAATATTTAATTATATACCATCAGTGCACCATGAGCAAAAGCAAACTGCCAAACCACATCACTGAAGAACATAGCACAGACATAGAACATAGTTTTCTAGCACAAATAAGCCAAATGCAGGTCAGTCATGACAGAAGTACTTACTTCCAATTCCTGGTCCTTCGTTCTCACAGCTTCATAACATCATCAGCTTCTGCTGAACAGCAGCCCGAAACTAAAAAACTACCTATGAAGTTTCTTGACTGCAACTGTGATAACTTCCTGTGTTGGTCATGCTTACAGCACTCACGCCCACAACACACATCCTGATTCATATCTAAGTTGTTTCTATTACATTTAGATCACTAAATACTTCTTAATTCTTCTTTCTTTCTTGCATATTAAAACATATTACCTTGGAATTTACACAAGAACAGCACAAGTTTGCCCTTATAAAAAAAAACATTTATTGAGTACCTAAACCAACAGGGACTGTCAAGCAAATCTGAATACAATAAATGTCTTCTTTTGCAAAAATGACAACCAGCAGTCAGAATTACATGTTTATGTGGCTTCACAGCCTGTGAAAAGAATCACCATTATTTACAATTTTATGCTGTTCACAATACCTTACATTTAACCCTCGGAGAAAACTTGAGCCACCATCAAGAATTAAAGTGACAAAAACTCCATGTCGAGATTAAACCAAAAATATAAATGCAGTCATATAAAATTAACCCTTGTACTCCATTTCAAAACATGCAGTAAAAAAAAAAAAAAAAAAAAAAAATTTAAGGGAGACCCCCCCCCCCCCCCCCCCCCCCAAACCCAAACAAAGACCACCAAAACTTGAACCATCTTGCCATCAGATTCAATATGTCAGAAAACGCGTTTGTTCTGCTCTCATACAACACCCAACCTTGCCAGCTAAAGAGACTGCTTTGGGCTGACTATGAAGAAAATGACTGTAAAAATGTTCATTTTTAACCCCCATAAGAGGCTCCTGCAAAATATTCGTTCTCCAATGTATTCATCTCTTCTCGTTAGACCGGGAGTGACTGCAAAATGAAGACAAAAAAGGAATAAATGCCAAAACATCTGTAAAAATAAGAGCCTTAAGGTCCAGTATGATGTTAAAATTACTTACCTCCTTGACCTTGATAAATGTTTTGAGCGTTTAGAGTCTTTTTCTTGGATAGAGACCGATACTTTCGTTTGTCTCTTGAAAGTGACCTTTGGAATGAAACCACAAAAGTTCAGACAGCAGTGAACATGACTTTTTATGATTCAGTGACAATTTGCTACACATTAAATTTTACTCTGCTCAGATAACATTTGGTCCCACTCTAAAATACAGTAAAATACACTATTATAGCGTGAAATCAGCTCTACAGTCTTGTCAAATCAAGTGTTTCTACTCCAATAGGAGTTGATTTTACACTGTGATAAAGTATATTTAACTCTATATGGACTGGGACCAAATGTTATCTGAGAAGAGTAAATTTTACACTGCAAAATTTACTCTGTAATTAAGAGGAAAAACAGCCATTTATGACCTTACCTACTGCGACTGCGGCTGAGGCTTCGTCTCCGTGGTGACCTATGATATAGGTGAGGTAAAAGAAAGGAGGAATTGGACTCTTTCTAAGTTGAGACAGCTGTATTCAAATTTTTTTTTACAAGACACGTGTTGCAGATGTAAGGTTTAGTGACTTGAATGTTAACTGGATCACAAGTCACACCATGATCATTGTAAAAAGGTTTTTCAGGCAATATGAAAAAGCCTTATTTCAAAGAAGTGTAATAGAAACACTTTTCAGTAAATGCAGGGCACATGACATTCAAAAAGCATTCTAAAATATGGCGGTACATGTGGATGAAGTAAGAGACGGAAAGCTTGAGATGACATATCAGCAACATTGAATTAAAAAAACCAATAATGAAATTGCAATATTTAGCTGGACTTACCGTTCCATAGCCATGCCTATTAGAATTACAGTTCTCGCAAGACCCTAGCTAGAATGTTATTCCAAAAAGACACAAGCCATCAGTCACCTTCCACCAGTTAATGGAAATGCTGTCATCTAGTGTCACGTGACAAATGACATCAACACTTCAAACCAACTGTTTCATATTAAAATAAGTTTGAAGCCTGAATACGGGTGCAGCAAATCAACTTCAAAAGCTCCAACATTGCTACTGTTCAGTTATTAAAAACTGTCCATTAGGGGTAGGAATCTCAAAGCACCTCATGATTTGATGATTCCGAGGGCTGCAATACGATTTTCGATGCATCTTATATTTTTTTTCTGTGTAGAATTTCTATTTTTCTCACCATGTGACTGCTTGGAAATTGTTAAAGCAAAGTATTTCTAATGATCCATTCTGAAATGGTTTCTTTAGCAGTTCAGCCATAGTTGCACATGTGTGGCTCTCACTCACTGATTCTAAATTATAAAACCTAGGGAGGCTGTTGCCCCCACAGCCACCCTGCTTCCACCACCTGTGTAAGTGTGGGCTCATGTATATGACCGACTCCACTTCGGACTATTGCAACTCCAGAAAAGTAAAAGGCAAAATATCTGTGTGCACCTCAATGCAATGCATGACATGTCACACTGGCTGGGTTCCACTAATGTACTTTGCGAATGTCACAGTAATAAAACTGTGATAATGATGAAATTTTGTTGTATTACGGAGTTGCAAACACTTAAAACATGGCATGTGACATCTGGTCTCATTTTGTGCATGCATATTGCTTTTACTTACACTATGGGTTCAGCGGGACAGAACTGTGTGCATGTGCGCCCCAACACATGTATGTACATCATTTAGAAGAAGATAACTCAACTGTTCTATAATAATATGACCACAATTAACAACTTGGGATGTGTGTCAAAATCTCTATCCGGGACGAACAGCCCAAAGATGACTACGCCCTTTTTCATCCTGAGTGTTAACTGCAGCAGCTATACATTCTCCAAGGTATTCAAAATGCTCAGAATGACCAGTACACATTTGGGAGGGTCACAGAAAAGTGTAAAATTTCTATTTTGATATTTTAAGAGTAAATGGCAAAAATAAGTGGGTCAATGCATTATGGTACATTGAAAGAAAATGAAAAAAGTTGAAATCATTAAATATGTGGTGATTCTTGCCAGTATGTAGGTTGTCTGACCCAGTGTTTTCTAGTGTTTTTTTTTTCTTAAAATATAGAAATTGGAAATTTTACACTCTTTTTTGACCCTTCTGAACATGTACTGGTCATTGTAAACACTGAGTACCTTGGAAAATCTGTAGCTGCTGCAGTTTAGAAAATACAGCTGTATTTGAAGTAACACTCAGGCCAAAAAAAAGAGCGTGGTCATTTTTGGGCCGTTAGTCCTGGACAGAGATTTTAGCACATATCCCAAGTTGTTCAGTGGGGTCATATTAGTCTAGAGCAGTTGAGTTATACTCTCCTAAATGATGTGCATACATGTCTAAGTTAGGTCCTAGACTATTCCCCCCCCCCACCACCAAAAACACAAAAAGTAAAAGTAGAAATACAGATATAAGTAACGAACATGAAAAGTGTTTCTTGACCGTGGTCAGGACCCGTGTTCGTACCTCTGCAATTAACATTTATAAAACCAATTTTAGACATTTGTGAATCAATTCAGAAATGTCCAATGCCTGTATCGTGATGCATCTAAGAATTCATTCTTTTGTTATCCAACTACTCGTGTCCGCTGTATTACTACCATAACAAGGGTCTGAAGTAGGGATGTCACAATACGCGTAATGTATTGAACTGTACCGTGTGCACGTGATGGTTTGGTTCACAGAATGGCACGCAAAATACATGGTACAACTGCACAGTATGAAAGACACATGCTTATTTGCTTCCGTAAGTCACTGGTATTTTGCCATTTACATTTCCACAGACTGTCACTCTAGTTCCATGCTGTGTGTAGGAGGCGTGGCCACACCCCTGAGTCTGGTGTCTGTTTCGGAGGTGAAAAGAACCAGGCAGTTAAAGTTAGTGAACAGATTATTCCCATTAGAAACTTTTGGATCATAAATGTAATTGGTTAATTTACCTTTTTCTTCCAAAACATAAACCTGCTGAATCACTGTCCCCGGATGAGATCAGTGCACATTCCAATTTACACAGAAAATGCCACCAACTTATAAGTTGATGTTTATATGAATTCGCGGAAAATTTCACAGATGAGACAGCCGTAGAATAGCGACACTTCAAACAATGATTTCAAATCTGTACAGAGTGAAGTTTTACGAGATGCCATCATTTGCACAAAAATAAGAAACTTAAAATGGACAAAATATTGAAGGGAGTCTAGCTCCACATGTCACGCAACATACAGTAGTGTTCAGAATAATAGCAGTGCTATGTGACTAAAAAGATTAAGCCAGGTTTTGAGTATATTTCTTATTGTTACATGGGAAACAAGGTACCAGTAGATTCTCACAAATCCAACAAGACCAAGCATTCATGATATGCACACTCTTAAGGCTATGAAATTGGGCTATTAGTAAAAAAAAAAAAAGTAGAAAAGGGGGTGTTCACAATAATAGTAGCATCTGCTGTTGACGCTACAAACTCAAAACTATTATGTTCAAACTGCTTTTTTTAGCAATCCTGTGAATCACTAAACTAGTATTTAGTTGTATAACCACAGTTTTTCATGATTTCTTCACATCTGTGAGCCATTCATTTTGTTGGTTTGGAACCAAGATTTTGCTCGTTTACTAGTGTGCTTGGGGTCATTGTCTTGTTGAAACACCCATTTCAACGGCATGTCCTCTTCAGCATAAGGCAACATGCCCTCTTCAAGTATTTTGACATATCCAAACTGATCCATGATACCTGGTATGCGATATACAGGCCCAACACCATAGTAGGAGAAACATGCCCATATCATGATGCTTGCACCACCATGCTTCACTGTCGTCACTGTGAACTGTGGCTTGAATTCAGAGTTTGGGGGTCATCTCACAAACTGTCTGCGGCCCTTGGACCCCAAAAAGAACAGTTTTACTCTCATCAGGCCACAAAATATTCCTCCATTTCTCTTTAGGCCAGTTGATGTGTTCTTTGGCAAATTGTAACCTCTTCTGCGTGTCTTTTATTTAACACAGAGACTTTGCAGGGGATTCTTGCAAATAAATTAGCTTCACACAGGCGTCTAACTGTCACAGCACTTACAGGTAAATCCAGACTGTTTGATCATCCTGGAGCTGATCAATGGGTGAGCCTTTGCCATTCTGGTTATTATTCTATCCATTTTGATGGTTGTTTTCTGTTTTCTTCCATGCGTCTGTTTTTTTTTTTTTTTTTTTTTGTCCATTTTAAAGCATTGGAGATCATTGTAGATGGACAGCCTATTATTTTTTGCACCTGTGTATACGTTTTCCCCTCTCCAATCAACTTTTTAATCAAACTACGCTGTTCTTCTGAACAATGTATTGAACGTCCCATTTTCCTCAGGCTTTCAAAGAGAAAAGCATGTTCAACAGGTGCTGGCTTCATCCTTAAATAGGGGACACCTGATTCACAGCTGTTTGTTCCACAAAATTGACGAACTCGCTGACTGTATGCCACACTACTATTATTGTGAACACCCCCTTTTCTCCTTTTTTTTTTTTTTTTTACTTTTTTACTAATAGCCCAATTTCATAGCCTTAAGAGTGTGCATATCATGAATGCTTGGTCTTGTTGGATTTGTGAGAATCTACTGGTACCTTGTTTCCCATGTAACAATTAAGAAATATACTCACAACCTGGATTAATCTTTTTAGTCACATAGCACTACTATTATTCTGAACACTACTGTAAGCAAACAGACAAAAAACAAACAAACAACTCACTGTACAGTAATTTCATTCCAATGCAAATGAAAAGAGATGTAATCAATTCATAAACGTTTCATAAAAAGTACACACAGTGCTAAAATGTCTGATGGCACCTGTGCTGCTCAGATTAAAGCTCCTGTACCACACTAGTACCAAACCATGACTTTTGCGTACTGTGACACCCCCAGTTTGAAGTAACATTATGTACAGTACATCCGGAAAGTATTCACAGTGCTTCACTTTTTCCACATTTTGTTACGTTACAGCTTTATTAATGGATGAAATTCATTTTTTGCCCTTCAACATTCTACACACACTACCCCATAACGACCATGTGAAAAGTTCTTTTTTTTTTTTGATTTTTGGAAATGTATTCAATAAAATATATATATATATATATATATATATATATATATATATATATATATATATATATATATAAATTAAAAAAATCACGTGTACGTAAGTATTCACAGCCTTTGTGATGAAGCTCAAAACTGAGTTCAGGTGCATCACGTTTTCACTGATGATCCAATGAGATGTTTCTTCAGCTTAATTGGAGTCCACCTGGGGTAAATTCTGTTGATTGGACATGATTTAGAAAGGCACATCTGTCTACATATAAAGTCCCACAGTTGACAGTGCATGTCAGAGCACAAACCAAGCATGAAGTCAAAGAAATTATCTGTAGACAGGATTGTGTTGATGCACAAATCTGGTAAAGGGTGAGTGATCAGGGGGAAGGGCCTTAGTCAGGGAGGTGATGAAGAACTTGATGGACACTCTGTAAAAACTTCAGCATTCCTTCACGGAGAACCTTCCTGGAGGACAACCATCTCTCCAACAATCCACCAGTTAGGCTTGTATGGTATAATGACCAGACGGAAGCCACGCTTTAGTAAAAGGCACATGGTAGCCCACCTGGAGCTTGCCAAAAGGCACCTGAAGGACTCTCAGACCATGAGAAACAAAATTCTCTGGTCTGATGAGATTGAACACTTTGGCATGAAAGCCAGGTGTCATGTTTGGACGAGACCAGCCACCATCTCTACAGTGAAGCATGGTGGTGGCACCATCATGCTGTGTGGATGTTTTTCAGCAGGAGAAAGAGGGCGACTAGTCAGGATTGACGGAATGATGAATGGAGCAATGTACAGAGGCATCCTGGATGAAAACCAGCTATAGAGCACTCTTGACCTGAGACTGGGGCAACGTTTCATCTTTCAGCAGGACAATGACCCTAAGCACACAGCCAAGATATCAGAGGAGTGGCTTCAGGACAATTCTGTGAATGTCCTCAGGTGGCCCAGCCACAGCTCAGACCTGAATCCAATTGAACATCTCTGGAGAGATCTGAAAATGGCTGTGCACCAACACTCCCCATCCAACCTGATGGAGTTTGAGAGGTGCTGCAAAGAGGAATGGGCAAAACTAACGATAGGTGTGCCCAGCATGTTGCATCATATTCAAGAAGACTTGAGGCTGTAATTGCTGCTAAAGTATTGAACAAATGGTGTGAATACTTGTGTACATGTGATTTTAGTTTTTTGTTTGTTTGTTTTTACTAAGAAATTTGCAACAAAAGCAATTTTTTTTCATGTTGTCATTATGAGGTGTTGTGAGTAGAATTAAGGGAAAAAATTAATTTACTCCATTTTGGAATAAGGCTGTAACATAAAATGTGGAAAAAGTGAAGCACTGTGAATACTTTCTGGATGCACTGTAATTTCCCTGCAAAATCTTTAAAAACAAGAAACTGTAAAATGATATAGATTGCACAAGAATGTGGACTCTGAATACTGATGACAAAATCTGTACCCATAATGTGATGATCATTCAAACCAGTCACTAGTCTATTAGATAATGCATATGATGGATAAATGTGAAGATGCACAAAACACATTTACACTGATAACAGTGATAAAATGCAAAGAAACAAAAACAAATAGGAAAGTTATTGATAAAGTTTTGATCATGATCTGACTGAAAAGGCTAAAATGTCAGACAGTTCTATCAACTACATTAGGCAAAAGAGAGAAAAAAAACAAAACTACAAATAGCACGATAAAAATCAACTTACTATTTTTGTGATATTTGGACAAGATAGAAATGACGCAAGGAAGCCAGCATGACGATGAGGGAGGTCGAATTGCAGAGAGGGTTTGGCACATGCTGTAAATGTTGGCGAAATGAAGATGTCGTGGCTGGTTGGAGGGGAGAGTTGGACATTTTCTCTGCTTTTTGGGGGAAGGGACTGTTCTCACTGATACAGCAGTTGTGTTGAGAACAAAGTAAAGACGCAGATAAGCTGATAATACGATGTGGGTCGCAGAGGACTGGATTATGGTTGGAGGAAGAAGAGGATGGTGCTGGGACCTGCATGCTCAGGAACCAAAAGGTTGATGGAACCTGACGACTGGCGGTGAGCCTGGGACATGTGACAACACCAGCCAAGCTGTTTGGGGCTCCCTGGTCTGCAGTCACATGACGCTGAAAGAGGACTAGTTGACTGACTCAGATGGTGAGAAGGATGGTGGTGACTCTGCAATGGGGTTCAGTTTCATTAATAGATAACAACTGAACTCAAAACAAAACTTAAACCTACAGAAAGTCAACCCCGCCCCCCCCCCCAAAAAAAAAAAAAAAAAAAAAAAAAAAAATTTGCTAAAGCTGCCAAATTTGTCAGATCAACACTGATAAAAGTTGTTTAACCCACTATGGCAGAGCTTTGTCTTTTCACATATATAACAATTTATTTTACTGAAGTGGTCAATATCAGAGTTGCATGTAATCTATACAAATTTCCACTTTAACCCTTATAGCCCGAAGGGTATTTCCTTGATTTTACCACACCTTAAGAAATTCCCCTTTTGAGATACTCTCTTTTAGTATAACTCCCATGTGCTGCATATCAAAATCTTCAAAACAATTTCAGCTTTCTGAATGTGAGACATGTATTTGTCGAGAACACTTGTGTAAAGATATGATCTACTAATAGAAATATAATGAAAAGTTGACCAGGACACAGAGCGTCTTTATGGCCCAGAGGGTTAAAAATTCTTACCATTTTGTTTTTCCTTCAAAAAGACAAAGCTTTAATACTAAGAAGGTTGCTACGCTGTACCTGCTCAACAGAAGGAAGCGCAGTAAGTGCTAACATTTAGTACTGAACAAAAACTTTCCAGATGTAGTCAAATCTGGCCTCAATAGTTAACAGAATCAGTAAGCACAAAAGCCACACCTGCGCTTTACTGGGGGGCTACGGCGCCTGTAGTCATCAGAAGTGCGTCTTCCCCAGGACTGTGGTGGGCCGCGGCTCCTGGATCGCTTTTCCCCAGTGGACATCTCCACCCGCACTCGAGAACCACACATATTTCTAAACACAAATGACCATGTGGCTGTATATTTCAAGAATGAGCAGAACACAAAGAAAAACCCAGTTTTTATTTTTTGAATGTTACCTTCCATCTAACTCCCTCACAGCATCAGATGCATCTCTGGGATCTTCAAATTCAACAAATGCAAAGCCTGGAGGATTCCTGGCCACCCAGACACTTCTTAAGGGACCATAGTATCCAAAATACCTTTCTATTTCAGTCTTATTCCCATTGTTTCCCAGATTTCCAACATAAACCTTGCAGTCAAGGGGACAGTCTCTCTGAAATGCAGGGTCTGAAAAGAACAACAATTACGTAATCAGAAAAAGTTGGGACAGTATGGAAAATGAGGAAAAACAAAACAAACAAACCCTGCAATAATTCTTAGTTAGTTTGATTTCTATTGTATTACAAAGTCTGAACTAAAAATATTGCTTTGTGTGGTCAGCTTCATCCATTCCTGCATTCAAGGCCTGAAATGTATTCCAAAAAGGCGGGACACTAAGGTATAGAGGTTCAGGCAGCATATGTTACTTTAAAATCTCTATGTACTTTTCTGCATGAATGTTGCATTAAGTGTAAATATAAGTGTAAAGGGCACTATCCATACCATGACACACCTGGCCTTTGGACTTGTTGCTGATAACAGTCTAGATGGCCCTTTCACATTTGGGTACACAGCAGTTACATCTTCCAAAAAGAGACGTGGAATACTGATTCATCTAACGATACATTTTAGTGGCAATTAGAAGGACTTTCTTAAAAAGAAAATATGAAATTTCAGCTACACACATGGGAGGCTGAAGCCTAGATATGATCAGATTTCTAATACATAAGTTCTTCTTTGGCCCACTTCAACATGGTGTGCTGGTCAGAATCAAAAATTCTGCATTGCTTCTCAAAACATAAGCCTTTAACTATTTCAGAGTTACCGTGGGTGTCTTAATGGCTTCCCTTACTAGTCTTCTTGCACTGTCACTGTATTTGACAACTGCTTCCTCCAGACAGATTTATCATACAGTACAACCCTCACTGTGAAAAAGCTCTGTGTGTGTGCGTATAACTTCGATCATGGATAAATTGTGGAGAGCTGACATTTCCCGTTTTGTATGTTATGTATTTTGGGTCAAGGATGAACACCACCAAATGGACCGTTGATAGGATTAATATCTTTGGAGAAATTAGAAATTTTAGCTGACCAGTAAACAATGGACATTGTGCTGCAATGCACCATGGGTGTTTGGGGTTTTAAATATTATTGTGTTTCATGTTAGTTTAACAGTGTTGTAAGTGTTATTAATTTATTGTGTTTTGTAGTTCAATTGGTTTAGTCAGTTTAGTTAAGTGTCATGCTGTCGTTACCATGAGTGAAAAGAGTATTACTTCTGATGTCTTCCGCCACTGTGGCAGAAGACAGTCTCCATTTGTGTGTGTATAAAAATTAAATGCACCTGCTTGCAGCAGAAATAACAACAACAAAAAAACAATGTGTGTGTGCGTGACTGTGGAGAGCTGACATTTGCTGTTTGGTATGCTTATGTATTTTGGGTCAAGAATGAATGGTGCAAAAAGGAAACACTGATAGGGCTAATATTTTTGCAGAAACTACAGATATTAGTTAATGTTGCTAATTACATTCTGGACCAACACGCCATTCCAGCAGGGGGTGTTAAATGATCTTTATATTAAAAGCATGAGTGCGGGCGTAATTCTATTTACACTCAACAAAAATATAAATGCAACACTTTTGGTTTTGCTCCCATTTTGTACGAGATGAACTCAAAGATCTAAAACTTTTTCCACATACACAATATCACCATTTCCCTCAAATATTGTTCACAAACCAGTCTAAATCTGTGATAGTGAGCACTTCTCCTTTGCTGAGATAATCCATCCCACCTCACAGGTGTGCCATATCAAGATGCTGATTAGACACCATGATTAGTGCACAGGTGTGCCTTAGACTGTCCACAATAAAAGGCCACTCTGAAAGGTGCAGTTTTATCACACAGCACAATGCCACAGATGTCGCAAGATTTGAAGGAGCGTGCAATTGGCATGCTGACAGCAGGAATGTCAACCAGAGCTGTTGCTCGTGTATTGAATGTTCATTTCTCTACCATAAGCCGTCTCCAAAGGCGTTTCAGAGAATTTGGCAGTACATCCAACCAGCCTCACAACCGCAGACCATGTGTAACCACACCAGCCCACGACCTCCACATCCAGCATGTTCACCTCCAAGATCGTCTGAGACCAGCCACTCGGACAGCTGCTGAAACAATCCATTTGCATAACCAAAGAATTTCTGCACAAACTGTCAGAAACCGTCTCAGGGAAGCTCATCTGCATGCTCGTCGTCCTCATCTGGGTCTCAACCTGACTCCAGTTCGTCGTCGTAACAGTGGGCAAATGCTCACATTCGCTGGCATTTGGCACGTTGGAGAGGTGTTCTCTTCACGGATGAATCCCGGTTCACACTGTTGAGGGCAGATGGCAGACAGCGTGTGTGGCGTCGTGTGGGTGAGTGGTTTTCTAATGTCAATGTTGTGGATCGAGCGGCCCATGGTGGCGGTGGGGTTATGGTATGGGCAGGTGTCTGTTATAGACGAAGAACACAGGTGCATTTTATTGATGGCATTTTGAATGCACAGAGATACTGTGACGAGATCCTGAGGCCCATTGTTGTGCCATACATCCAAGAACATCACCTCATGTTGCAAGGATCTGTACACAATTCTTGGAAGCTGAAAATGTCCCAGTTCTTGCATGGCCGGCATACTCACCGGACATGTCACCCATTGAGCATGTTTGGGATGCTCTGGACCGGCGTATACGACAGCGTGTACCAGTTCCTGCCAATATCCAGCAACTTCGCACAGCCATTGAAGAGGAGTGGACCAACATTCCACAGGCCACAATTGACAACCTGATCAACTCTATGCGAAGGAGATGTGTTGCACTGCATGAGGCAAATGGTGGTCACACCAGATACTGACTGTTATCCCCCCCCAATAAAACAAAACTGCCCCTTTCAGAGTGGCCTTTTATTGTGGACAGTCTAAGGCACACCTGTGCACTAATCATGGTGTCTAATCAGCATCTTGATATGGCACACCTGTGAGGTGGGCTGGATTATCTCAGCAAAGGAGAAGTGCTCACTATCACAGATTTAGACTGGTTTGTGAACAGTATTTGAGGGAAATGGTGACATTGTGTATGTGGAAAAAGTTTTAGATCTTTGAGTTCATCTCATACAAAATGGGAGCAAAACCAAAAGTGTTGCGTTTATATTTTTGTTGAGTGTAGCAAGTTCAATGCAAGTACATAATATAACTGTAAATACTTTAAAAATACATGGATGACAAGAAAGTGAAAACATTTCCACTGTAGTCCATTTAAAAATCAAATGATAAAATAGAAGCAAAAATAAAATATGTGTGTATATGATAACAAGAACCTAAACAATTTATAAATACATTAAGACAGTAAATTAACATTAAAATTTACATACTCAACAGGAAATATAAGGTCTAACATTCTAAAAACATTCTGGACTCACAGGCCATTCCAACTCATTATAGAAACTTTGCATAATTTATTACCACCCGTCACCTACCTATTTTATCAACACTACCCAATCTAGAGCCAGTGGATCCCACGGGCAACATGCTAGTTTGTATTTATTTTTAAAATTTGTTTTCATGATTGTGTTTCATCGTGATTTTATTGTTTTCATTATATTGAAGTTGTAAATACACTATAATGTCATTGAGAGTGCTGTACAACTATTACTGTAATTGTATATAACGTAATATTTTGTATTTGGGAAAGTAATAGGTGGCATAACAATTCATCTTACCTCCCATTTCAGCAGGTACAATTATCCTTACAAGTCCTACAGATAGACCTAAATGCAAAAAGAAGACAACATGAAATAAGCAATTTGAGGCACACCATTTCAGCTTTTGGGTAAAGTGTACTGTGCAAGGAATCCCAATTACTACACAGTGGCTCATTAAGGATCTCACTTCAAGAAATTACTCATGATGTTATGTTCAAAGAAGACAGGTCGACAATGTACTGATCTTTCAAAGCAAAAGTGTCACTGCAAGATGGTTCAATGCCTTGCTTCACCCTGTGAAAAATCAGGTAACTCCCCAAATAAAGCTTCATTACCTCACATGTGTATGGGCAACGTGTCCCACTAATTTGAATTCAGGGCGGGACTTATCAAAAACTCATAGTGCTTATGAAAGGACACAATCCCTCTATAATTGGTGGGTTTTTTGAGGAGAGTTTTGGTGTGTATTGTCAGTATAGTTTCGCAGCCAATCTGCTCTGTTTAAGCCTGATCCCATCAGATCTCAAAAGCTAAGCAGTGCAGGATATGGTTAGTACTTGGATGGGAGACCTCTTTGGAACACCAGCGGCCATGTGTGTTTCTCCAGGTAACACTGGAGTTGCATCAGGAAGGGCATCCTGCGTAAAACTTGTGCCAAATATCAATGCGGATCTGGTTGTATCCGCTGTGGCAATCCCAAACACAAAACGGGAGCAGCCGAATGGACAACATTGTTAGTATAGTTTCATCGATTGACAACCAGAGAGAGATTTAGGTCAGATTTAACATTAGATGAGATAAACCATCATACTTTTATATACTCACACCAAATATCAATACGGATCTGGTTGTATCCGCTGTGGCGGACCTGAACACAAAAACGGGAGCAGCCAAATGGACTTTTATACACTCACAGTGGCACATAGACATTCAGACACTATACATACTGATTTACACACATACAGAGAAAGATTAGTAGGTTAGTTAGCAGACAGTGTGAAGTGAGTGTGAGAACCTTAGAAAATGTTTGTGTGATAGTCTGTGTAGTGAGTGTTAGAGTGTGAAGAAAGGAGAGACAGGGATGATGGAGGCAGATGTTTATCCAATTCAATTCAATTTCAATTGATTTTGATTTATATAGCACCAAATCACAACAGAGTTCCCTCAAGGCGCTTCACACAAGTAAGGTCTAACCTTACTAACCCTCAGAGCAACAGTGATAAGGAAAAACTCCCTCTGAGGAAGAAACCTCAAGCAGACCAGACTCAAAGGGGTGACCCTACGCTTGGGCCATGCTACAGACATAAATTACAGAACAATTCACAAAACGAATATACAGGAAATGCAGTTGGTGCACAGGACAGGAGGGTCTCCAGCACGAATACCACACCCATCTCTGGATGGAGCTGCACCTTAAAAAAAACAAAAACAGAATCAAGCATCAGAAAGACAAGAAATACAGTATAATTTGCTAGCATTAAACAACAAGAAAAACAGGAAATACTAAGGTGATCGCCGGCCACTAGCTCTAACCTTCAGTAAAAGACCCAGAATTTAGGTAAAGTTGAGGCCGCGGCACGCTCGGTTTCCTAATAAAATGAATTAAAAGAGTAAAAAGGTTAAAACTATACTATGCCAGTATGCTAGCTATACGAAAGAGAAAATAAGTGTGTCTTAAATGTGGACATGAAAGTTTCCACAGAATCTGACTGTTTTATTGACGCAGGGAGATCATTCCACAGAACAGGGGCACGATAAGAGAAAGCTCTGTGACCCGCAGATTCTTATTCACCCTAGGGACACAAAGTAGTCCTGCACCCTAAGAATGCAAAGCCCAGGCCGATACGTAGGGTTTAATTAGGTCAGCTAAGTAGGGAGGTGCCAGTCTGTGAACAATTTTATACACTAGTAGCAGAACCTTAAAATCGTATCTCACTGGGACTGGAAGCCAGTGAAGGGATGCCAAAATGGGTGTAATGTGGTGGAACTTTCTGCTTCGTGTCAAAAGTCTGGCTAAAGCATTTTGAACCAATTGGAGAACCCTAATGCTGGGGAGTTACTTGCACCAGTGCTAGTACAGTATAAAATTACGTGCACCGCTCTAATAATACGTGCACAAACTAGCACATGCATGTACTATTTCGACCCCTGGTTCCAATACTTTTGAAGGGCACTGTATCCTAACCTTATGATGAGTGCAAAATGAGTGTGGTATTATTACTTTTTTCTTTAAGAATGTTTCATTTTCACTGCTGCTGCACTTTGTGTAAAATCATAGTCAGATCATATATCATACTGATATGATAATATTGTGATATGATCATTTGGACATATTGTACAGCCCTACTGTCAACTAGCTGAAAACTCTGAATATTAATTTACATCTAAAAAAAAAAGCTTAAAGTGGCAGGGAGTTAAGAGGGCTGTAATTAGGGAGGTTTGGGGAGTTGGAGTCCCCCCCCAAGAAGCTGAAAGGCCAAAAAAAGAAAACTGCTTAAAAAGGTGGCGGCGGCGGCGGCGGCGGCAGCAGCAGCGGGGGGTGGGGGATTCCCTCAGAAGCTGAAAGGGAAAATCAAAAATAATGGGGTCTGGGGAGCGGCAGAGCTCTCCCAGAAGCGGAAAGGCAAAAACAACAAAAAACATGTTTAAAAAGGAAGGTGAAAGGTTTTAGCCATACTCATGCTCCACCGAAGCATTTACTCAAAAAAAAAAAAAAAAAAAAAAGTCTGAAATGATGAGATGCTGAAGAGCTTCACTCATCATGACCGCGACATATACATATCAATAATATTAAAGCAAACAGAGCTCTGAGCTCTGGTATTGGAATAGTATCGGTATCGTGCAAATATCCAAATTCAGGGCTCGGGATAGGGATCGGAAGTGAAAAATTGCGGATCGGTGTATCCCTAGACTGTTCAGTCACAGCAAAATAACACCGATAAGACTTGAGTCAAACTATGCTCCAGCGAACGTCGGTTATGATAACATATGCCTTAATTATGTTTATTTTTTTCAGGTTTGACGTTGTTCAACCTTAAGAGCAAATCCAGTGTTTGTAGCATGAGCAACATTAGGCACGTCAAAACAGCCAATTAAGATTTTAAAATAACTCACAGAAACACAGTAAAAAAAAAAAAAATGCAGACATAGCGAAACGTCTTCACTCAACACGACTCACCTTTTTTCTCACTGAAACGCAATAAAAGCGAGAAAAATAAATTACACGAAGACCACAAGAAAAGCGCCACTTCCTTGTTTTTGAAGTGTCGTAAACCGCTGTGAAGTATGCATGCTGCCCCCTACCGCACAGGAGGAAACAGCGCCGGCCTCACGCAGAAATGGTGATGGTGGTAGTGTTGGGTGGGGTGAGTGGGGTGGGGTGGGGGTAAGATTTATGTCAAAACTGAGGCTGAAATTTCAAACACTGACTTTTAACCTTTCAAAGCTTTTCTTTTCTCATTTGTGTACAGCATAACAACATAACATAATTTATTGTGTGAACAATGTTTGTACAAATAGTACAAGCACACATCAAAAATTAAAATTCCATAGTAATAATTAAAACCATAATAATACTAATAGCGCAATTAGTACATAAAACACCATCCAAAGTTGAAATATTAATTAAATAATAATAATAATAAAAAAAACTAAAATGCAATTAATAAAATAGCACCTAAAAGCACACCACCTAAGCTAAAACCATAACAATACTTAAAAACCGTAACAATACCTAAAATCCATAATAATACCTATCTTTAAAAACATTGACACTGGGCGAGTTAACGATGTGGTTTGGTAAACTGTTCCACAAGCTGACAATTCTGTTGTTAAAAAATGTTTTCTGACATGCAGTCTTGACCTAATAACCTTTAACATTGTCAAGTGGCCTCAGACCAGTATAATCTCTAAATAGAAAAAAATTGATTGCAATTAACATTTTTGTGGCAGTTTAATATTTTATGAGTTTCTTCTGTTTTCTAGTGTAGTAAATCCTTCCTTCAACATATTTTCATAATGTTCTAAACCAGGTACAATTTTTGTTGCCGTGCGTTGAACTCTTTCTAATGTATCTTTGTCCCTCTGCAGAAAGGGGGACCACACTTGCACACAAGTATATAAATACTTATATACTTGGAAACTGATAAATTACACTATGTAACAAATTTTTATTTTTGTTTTGTTCCTGGGTACACAGTGTGTTTTCCTAACCTGTTATGCCTTAAATAAATAGAAAATAGCTGTTATTCCAGAGAAACTTTGCTTCTGTGATCAGGACAATGATATTTTGAAATTTGTCTGTTTTCAAGAATATTCTCGATTCGCCTTCACTACTACTGAGTAGTCTTCTAGAATATACTTTAACTGCTAGAACTGTCCAGAATTTCCTAGAAGTTTCCAGAATTATCTAGAAATTTCAATAAACGTTTAGAACTTTCTAGAACGTAAATAAATAAATAAATAAAATCAAAGTTTGTGCTGAATGTAGTCATTTTTCCATAGACTTTAGACATAAGCAGTTGAAATATAACACTTACAAGCCAGGAACAAAAATTGTGTTACATATGTAGTGTTATTAGTAAACAAAATACCTCAATCCTTTACTTACATAGCAGTATCTGTTTTATCTTTATTCATATAACACTCATAACAAGGATTTCTGCACCAAAGTGCATTACCTTGCATTTGTCACTATTAAACCTGAGTAACCATTCTTTTGACCAATCTGATAGCTTATCTAAATCATCCTTAATACAACTGTAATCCTCTAATGACTGCATAGGGTGAAACAATTTTGTGTCGTCTGCAACACATTTTTAACATCTTCTGGGGTAAAGGTCACAGCACTGGGTGTACCCAAGAAATTAACAGTTCAGGAGCATTGCTATCAAACACACAGTGTACAAAATCATTACAATAAATCAGATCCTTGTCATCTTCAATTTACATAAACAGATTGAAAAAATTTGGTCAACTCAGCAGCAGTATGTTTTCACTCCCACTCGCAAAGACCCTCCTATTATCCTTGGGGTCAATTTGACCCCATTCAATGTTTATCATTCAAAAAATAATACTTGACTTTTCAAACTTCATATTTCATGACTTTTCCTAATTTAATGGGTACATTTGATTTAGCATAAAATTTTCACAATGACATTTTTTCATTGTGCTGAACACATATTACACACATCGATGGTCCTCTGGTATCAATTTGACCCCAGGCTCTTTTAGCTGTCTAAAACTTGTCTGTCTGTGTGTGACCCATGTGAAATGTATCATCCCCACACCTGTAGGTGCACAGTTGATACATGACATTAGGGGGAGGATTGGGGGTGTATGTGTGTGTGTCTATGAATGTGTGGTCTACTTCTGACACCGCCTGAGAACTGATACAACTGATAATTCCCCCACTGTGGGGGCAGGATTTTCCCACAAGGACACTGGTAGTTCATGCAAAATAAGCTAGGATCAAGCATATAAAAGCTTGCACCGCAGCCCTCTAGCCAAATCATTCCTCATTGTGCTCCATCGGTACTGCAATCTTCATGGTGTCCCTCTTTCTCTTTATCTCTTGAAGATGTCATCTGGGAAAAGATTTACAGTGAATGAAGTTTTGGAACAGCTCTTTGACAGTGAAAGTGAAATAGAGGAGAATGTGTCTGAGACAGAGGATTGTGTAGAGGAGGACCCAGATTTTGAAGCTGTCTCATCTGATGAGAATGAAAGCGTTGAACCTCCTGTCTTCACTCAACCACAAGCAGACACGATCACTTCCAAAAATGGGGAGATAACATGGTCCCTTTCACCACTTCAACGGCAGGGTAGACTTGGTGCTGCTAATATAATCAAAATGGTACCAGGCCCCACAAGATATGTAGTCAGCCATATTGAAGACATCAAGTCATCATTTGATCTGTTCATAACTCCAACAATTGAGAATGTTGTTCTTGGGATGACAACAACTTGAACCCTGTGACCCTTAATTCAAATAACCAGGTTTAGAAAATGGATGGACATCGCACAACAGTTTTAGATCACCATTTCTAAGGTTTCAAACCAAAATACGATCAAAAACTAGAGCACCACGCTTGTAGAGCGCAAACCTCTGCCAACTCTAGTTTCCAATTCCACAAAATTTTACCTTGGAAAAAAATTTCAAGGTCTAAGTCCTGTTAGAAGTGGCTTTTCATAAGCCAAATTAGAGGTGATCAAATGTCAGGAGTTTGTATTTAGTTCATGCACTTGAATCAAAGGTTTTTTTTGTGTGTGTGTGTGTGTTTTTTCAACTTTGTCAGTTTCTGAATTCTTTTTCAGATAATTTTCACAGAACATTGGTTATCTCTGCTATGCACAATTTGTCATTGTGTTTTGGCACTTGGTTTCTGAGTGATAACTGGAAGAGAGACAAACAGGCATAAAATTGGAACCTCCATCCAATTTTGTTGGTGTAGGTAAATCCATAACAGAGACATGAGAGTAACTGAAGCACTTTTGATTGGCATATAATGCAAAATGTACACCAAATGGTCTTTTCAATATTAAATTAAAAAGTCCACAAAAGCCACGATCAGATCTAGTGATAGTGAGTGCCAGTCTGCATCTCACCTTCAAATATGAGAGTGATTGGGGCACGTTTGATGAACATATAATATAAAATATCCATTAAATGGGATTTTCAGGGAGGTGGTGGCGTAACAGCTTGCACCTTGGACTGGGATGCCAGCGACTCGGGTTCGCTTCCTGATCGCAGCCATGCTCCCGACTGGCACTCTTAACATCAGTGCTGGGGAGGAGGGAGAGACATGTGCCGTGGGCCCTTCTGGAAACAAGCTTCGTGCTTTTGTTGGTTACCCACATTAAATATGATCCTCTTTCTTCAATGTTAAATGGAAATGGCCACAAAATCTGTCATCTGGATCAGATCCAGCTCATGCTTTGTCAGTCGATAAATCCTACATAACACCTTCAAAGAAAGAAATGTGATATTTTTGACAAAGATATGAGTTTTTGAAAATCAGTTCAATGTTAAAGACGGGGATTTTTCTAAATTTCTAAGCTTTTCCTGACTTTGACCTTTGACCTATAACCTTGAAAATGGAATTAGTTTTAGCCTATCAGGATATGAATTTTCAGTAAAAATTTCAAAATGATATATGACAGATTGTGGGCTCCAGGCTGTTCACAAACAGACAAACAAACAATCAAACGGGCAAAATCATAACCTCCTCCAGCTTCGTTGACGGAGGTAAATATAGGAGAACAGCCACAAATTTAACTCTGAAAATGCATTTGTGAAGCACCGTAAAAAGAGTGCTGCAGTTGTGAAGAAGGAAAACTCAAATATGAAATAATACTTGCAAAGATTTGAATTTTTTTTCATTACTCTCATTCTCCATCTTTCAATTTTTTTGGCTCTGACTTTGATGTTGCACCATTTGATTTTGTCCATAGGAGAATGGCTGTTGTAGTTTAACTGCCACTTATTGGCACACTTCCTTTCTTGTTTTTGCAGCGTTGTGGAATTTCCTTGATTGCGAATCATCCCAGTAAATTCCTCACCTCTCTGGAATAGAAGCTGTTGCTCTGCTGGTGTTCTTCACTGTCTGTGCAGGTTGGAGATGCTTTCACCGCTGGCATTTTTCCATTCACAGAGATGCTGATCGTGATTATCAGGATCACTATAGATAGCCTATGTCAGTGGTTCCCACACCTACTTGTTACAAGGTTGGGTAGGATTACTTTGAAATGTAATCCAAAAATAATCAGATTACAAGTAATCCAAATGTATGTACATACATACATGTAATCCACATGTATTCTTTCAAAGTAATCCTACCCAACCTACCCCTGCCTGCCAGGCTTAGCTATGAATTTCATCCATTTTGGAATAAGGCTGTAACATAACAAAATGTGGAAAAGTGATTTCCAGGCGCACTCTAAAATAGATTTTGAACATTGCGCCTCCTTTAAATAAAAACAAATTCAACGGAAAAGTAATTAAAAAACATTTATTAAAAAAATTCCAGGTCAAACTATGTCAGACAACAAATTAAAAGTTGTCTTCAACAATTTTTTTTACTGCCTATAATCATCAAAGTCTGAACAGAATCTTCATTACAATCATCGTAATTGATGATTAAAACCCTTGCTGAAATCATGAACCTTTCCCCTGATAGACAGTGACCCACTATGAGTTCTTTAAATTTAGTGTGAATTTCTTGGCAGAAACAACAATAAAGAACTGTTGCTTCAGGGGGCAAAGGTTGAGGGATAACAGGGATCAGACAGGAGATTACACCCGTGTACATAACACAGATGTCCAGAACACAACAGAGTATTATGCTGCTCAGCTTCACTTTTGACCGCACTGCGCTTGTTTGTCTTGCAGCGGCTTTTCTGCTCTGTCCTTATCTTTCCTATTATGTTTCAGTGATTCAAAAGTGTTTTTTGTGTACATATTCCCCACCGACACAGGATTCTCCTTTGAGCCATTTAAATGAAACCCCTATTGTTGAGTGTTGAGTCAGAACACTGTTTTTCAATCACATTAGTACAGCACATTCTGTTCTCTTTCACTTCCTGATGACTGCGCTGCCTCTTTCCCTGAATAAACTCAGCCGCGTGCTTCTGCTTACACCAAAGACACTCATTCAGCCGTTCACATGCATTTTTACAACTGCCTGTCAGAATCCTGTACTTTATGTACTATTTAGTAAATGTGAATGAAAGCCAGTGCAGTGAATAGAAGATTTGCACATTAGAACAATTACTGAATAACTATTAATTTCACACACTGTATGCACAAGTATAATGTTATTGTTGTCTAGAACAGAGACAAGATGTTTTAAATATTCTGCAGCTGAAGCATCTTATAATTATAAATTTCAGTAAGTTCATTTTTGATCATTGCTTAAGCACATGAAGGAGGACGAGGTGCCAACAAGCACACTAAGAGGATCAGAAAAACTATGCAACTTTCTGAGCACACAACTTCCTTTTTTGGTAGTATACGTCAAAACATATATAATACTTAGTCTCACCACAGAATTTCATGCGCCCCCTACAGGGGCTGCATGAGCATATTTTTTCAAGTCAAGATTTATTTACAGAGGACACATCCGGAACCTCAAATTCAAGATTCAAGATTCAAACAACTTTATTGATCCCTAAAAGGACAATTCATATCACACCCAGTTACCTCAGACAAAAAATACAGCAATTAATCCACAAATATTACTAGTTGAATGTAATAATGGCACACATCTGAATTAAAACACCGCACATATACATTTGATTGTTTATGTACGCTAAACTTTAAGACAGTCCGTCATCCAAATTGAGGCAATATGAGTGTGTGTGCATGTGTGTGTGTGGGGGGGGGGCACAGCTGTCTCCTGCGCAGCCGCGAGCTTGGGGGAGCGGCAGAGCGGAGGCCTGGGGGGGGGGGGGGGTTAGGGTCAGAGACACAAGGGGGAGGGGGTGGTAGAAACCTTGGTAGGGGAGGCGTGCGTCATGCAGATGAGTTCATATCAGTTACTGAAGTTATATCAGAACCTGAATATATAGACCTTTGTTGGGTGATATCGACATTGTCAAACTCCTCTGTCCAGTGACCTCATGCGCCCATAAGGCAAGTGTCTCTTGATCACAAAGAGTGAGGAACCAGACACATGAACGTCACCATCGAGATAAGTGAATGTCTCCACAAGTTCCATACTTTGACCGCACACATGTACACTTCTGATGGCTGAGTCCAGGAAGCTATTGAAAGCCTGGATCTTAGCATTGATCCAGGACAATTGCAAAGACAGACATGACACATGTCATGAACTGCTTGGGACTCCGGCAAGGACAGTCGCATTCCTCCCCTCTCCTCTCCTCCTTTCTGTTCTCTGTCTCTGTGCCAACCTTCAAAAGTCCCAGCTTCACTAGACTGTGAATTCTTCAAATTAAGATTTGGATTAACCATGGAATTGATTAGTTGGTCTCTCAATGCTATTGACACCATTTTTTCCGATAAAGAAATCAGGGCTGGGGGACCCTGTGTGCCCTGATGGAACCTACCCAGCGGGCTATGCTGTCCACGCCTGAGAGAATGGAGTGTGACATGCTTGGCTCCACTCTCTGTGGAAGCCGTTGAGGATTTATTTCTATTCGCTTTTATGGTGGGAGATTTGGTGCTGATTGGTTTGTTCGCTGCCCTGACCCACAGGAATATTAGCAAGACGGCTGCTTCCAGAATCTCGTCTCCTCATCTGTCCCTCATGATTAATCAGTTGGGCAATGCTGTGAAATCTCAGACTGTGTGAACTCTTGAACTCAAATGCAAAATGGATACCATCTGGAGCATATCGCAGCATTGCAAGGGAATGTGCTGCTGAGGACCGGAGAATATTCTTCATAAATTTGGACTCTAGAAGGTCAGAGGTGCAGTAAATGGAATTCTGTATCTCTCCACCTAACATCAACATGGCAGCCGTATCAGCTCCTGAAGGCCAAATATCCTGCTCTTCCCCCAGAAGGATCTATGGCCTTGGTAAAGGAATTTGGCTCCCCCTTCTCATCTATCTACCTCCTCCTCCAGCCTGCTGTTGCCTAGCAATGTCAGACTTTACACACACAGACAGAAACTGACAGAAATTGAACTCATCTGCAGATGACACATGTCTCCCTCATTCCATCCCTATTACCCCCCCCATGTCTCTCTACTCCCCTCACCCTGGCTTCCTCCCTGCCACCCTGGAGGCAGCGCTTTTTTTTAATGCTGCAGCCTTCAACTCCAAGTTGGGCAGCGCGGGCCCCTCCTGCTGCAGCCTTCACCCACTTGCCTCAATTCGGATGACGGACTGCTTCAGGTTTAGTGCACATAAACAATGTCACATGTATATGTGTTTTAATTCTGATGTGTGCCATTATTATGGTAAACAAGTAATAATTATGGAGTATTGCTGGATCTTGTCTGAGGTAATTGGAGTGTAAATGTAATTTTGTTGTTGTTGCACTCGTGTAATGACAATGTCAATAAATCTCATCTAATCTAATCATGTGTTCCTCAAATACAGTATCTATAAAGCAAAAAGAAATCCAGCATGATCATATGGACTCAGTGACAAGGCCTAAAGACAAAGTCAAGACAATTGGTAAGGCAATGGTCAATTATTTATTTATTTATTTTTATTCAGCCAAACATTCATTTGCCACTTCAAAATGAATTCAAATGACAGAGATGAAAGCAATATGGTTGATATTATGCAATGAAAATGAAACAACATACTTGTACAACATCTCTCATCACTGTCTAATATGGAAAATGTTCGTTCATGTCCTTTTATTAACGCGAAAGATGTAAAAACTGTTCAGTATTACAGTGTTTTTCCTCAGAGACTGTTCTCATACTAGTATAGAAGAAGTGAGGAACCAGGACAAGACAAAGCCACCCATTGTCACTTTCATTGAAAGGCAAGTGAAAACTGTAACTAACTCAGTTTTTGGAATATTCAGGATGTTCCATCCCTGTCAGTAAATGCCCATGTAAGCAAAACCACATCACTACCTAGTTCTAGAACAAAAAGAACTAGGTTTGGTGCCGGTGTGAGTACTGTGGAAAATAAAACTCAGCCTGAAGATACAGGAAAGGAAGAAATGTTTTGGCTTAAGAGCGGTCTCTGCTGATTTCTATCCTCAATTGGGAAAAAAATGTTCCAAAATAAGAAGATAATCTTCTTAGAAGAAAATGATTAATATTGCTTGTATAGTGGACACAGCAGCAAAGACAGCAGAAAACAACTTACATGTCGAAGATGTAGCCTAAAATATCTGACCCTATTCCATTTTCTTTCAAAGTAAAAAAACAAAAAAACAACAACAACAACAAAAAAAAACTGAGCAAACAGAAAGGACATGTGACAGATCAGATGACGACACTCTGGTTTTGAGAGATCTTTCCGATGCTGGTGATCATAGCGGTGTAAGTTAAAGTAGGTAAACGACATAAGATTCTTGTTACATGCTTTCATGGATTAATGGTGTATGGGAGTATTATGTCCACCCTAATAAGACAGAAGGCACATATATGTAGTATTCTGGGAAAAGGCGTCATTATGCCAAATAAGAAGAAGTGCTTTGATTTTGAAGAAAAGCTTCAGAATCCACTCCCTGCTGAGTATACTGGTTTTATGAATGACACTGTTGGCAAGGGTTCGGCTGAGAGGGTTCCTAATGAGGATTTGGAACATAATCATGAAAAAATTTGGTATATCCCGAATGAGTAAAGTGTTTGTTTCCAATGAGTGTCCCTTTTACAAGGGCCAGACCTTATTGGTTTACTGACTGGAGTAGTATCTAGATTTAGGAAAGAACCCGTGGCAATCGCAGCAGATACTGATTCTATGCTTTACTAGGTGAAGGCATGTATGAAGACACTGATGTGCTGAGGTTTCTCTAGAGGTCTGAAGGGGATTTAAATTGAAATTTGGTCCATTTAAGAATGATGGTCCATGTCTTCGGTGTAATATAGTCTCTCACCTGCTTTGATGTGCAGAGGATAATAAAGAGCAGTTCAGCCAGGACACAATCTGTAATGTCCAACATCACTTTTATGATGATGACTGTTTTGTTTGTACGCTCAGAGGAGGAGGCAGTGTTTTTTTTTCAATATCATGGCCTTGTTATTTAATGTGGACTAGATTGTAATACCTCAAAACCACTAATGATTTCCTAGTTATTTTTTGTAAAGGAAAGAGGCAGAGAGGGTTGACCATATTAGTATTAATACCTCTGCCAACAAAGTTGGAAAAGGTAATGTTTTGACCCGTTTGTTTATCTGTCTGCTTGTTTGTTTATGACCAGCCTGGAGCCCACAATTTTTCATATAGCATTATGAATTTTTTTTACTGAAGATTCATATCCTGATAGACAAGAATTGATTATATATGCAAGGTCAAAGGGCAAAGTCAGGAAAATCTTGGAAATTTAGAAAAATCCCTATCTTTTACATTGAACAAATTTTCTAAAATTTACACCTCTGTCAAAAAACATCAAATTTCTTTCATATTTGAAGGTGTTATGTAGAATGGTATCCTTTATCAACATACAAAGCTTGATCTGGATCTGATGATGATAGACTTTGTGACCATTTAAATTGAACACTGAAAACCCCATTTAATGTATATTTACATTGTATCTTAACCAAACTCACCCCAATCACTTTTATATTTGAAAGTGAGGTCCAGACTGGCACTCACTATTACCTGACAAAGTTTGATCCTGATCTGATCTGGATTGCGGATTTTATGGACATTTAATTTAATACTGAAAAGCCCATTTGGTGGACATTTTGCATTATATCTCAATCAAAAGTGCCTCAATCACTCATTTTTCTGTTATGGATTTACCTACACCACCAAAATTGGATGGAGGTTCCAATTTTATGCCTGTTTGTTTATCTTCCAGCTACCAGTCAGAAACCAAGTGCCAAATCGTGTATAGCAGAGATAACCAATGTTCTGTGAAAATTATCTGAAAAAGAATTCAGAAACCAAAAAAGCTAAAGAAAAAAAAAAAACCCCTGACAACACCACAAAAAACTTTGATTCAAGTGCATGAAGTAAATACAAATTCCTGACATTTGATCACATCTAAATTAACTAATGAAAAGCCACTTCTAACAGGACTTTGACCTTGAAATTTTTTTCCAAGGTAAAATTTTGTGGAATTGGAAACTAGTGTTGGAGGAGGTTTGCGCTCTGCTCGTGTTGTACTGTAGTTATTATTATTATTTTATCATTATTTGGGCAGTACGGTGGCTTAGCGGTTAGCACTGCTGCCTCACAGCAAGAAGGTCATGAGGTCGATTCCCACCTGTGGCATTTCTGTGTGGAGTTTGCATGTTCACCCCGTGTCTGTGTGGGTTCCCTCCGGGTGATCCGGCTTCCTCCCACATCCAGAGACATGCAGGTTAGGTGGACTGGAAACTTTAAATTGACCGTAGGTATGAATGTGTTTGTCTGTCTGTATGTGGCGTTGTGACAGACTGGCGTCTTGTCCATCATGTAGCACAATTGGCACGCCTGTTGTTTCCTGTGTGGTTGCCAACCAGGATGCAGGGTGATTCTGTAATGTGGAGATGCAGCAACACATGGCACCAGCGCCTGCTCCCAGACTGTGACCTGTTGCTCTTCAACTGTATAATCATGCCCTCTCCACTCCCATTAAATAAAAATTTGGAAAATCATTGCCGTTCACGTTTGTTTTTATGGTGGTGGAGTTTGTGGCCGTTTTTAGCACAAGCGTGACATTTCTTAGTTATTTTTAATAAAACAGTCTCTGTTGGAAATGGGAGAACGACGCGCTCTTCCTCTACTGATCCCACAGAAAATAACTCTCCCTTGATGACAGATGTCCCTGTGGGTTTGCAGAATTGTGTTCGCTGGTGTTACGTCACCCGGATGATTAACAAGTGCACCATGTTCCTCTCCAGAGCTGCTGGCTTTCTGCCAGCAGTGGGCCAGCTTCTGACTGGAATTCACCCAGTGTGGAAAGCAGTGAGTGAAAAACATCTCACGTCACATCACCTTCTGGGTTCCACTGATGATCACAAATTGTTCTCATAACAATTATTTTAAAGTTAGGAATCTTTGTTTTTCTTTTAATAGAAATAAAGAACAAAATTATGAACAGTAGCTGAAGTGGTAAAACATTACACATGGACATGTACCACTTTGGGCACTTCAAGGTAGGCTTTGCTGTGCAGAACATCTGGATCATATACTAACTTTTTAGAGTAATTTTCTGAATCCATATGAGACCTGCTTACACATTTTAAAACGGTTTTGGTTTTTGGTGATTTTACCCTCTTCCTGTACAGTGGGGTGAGGCAACCCTTCAGGCCAACACATTTCAAAATGCTTACTGGATATGGACAACGTGTGTGTGTGTGTATGTGTGTGTGTGTGTGTGTGTGTGTGTGTGTGTGTGTGTGTGGTGTGTGTGTGTGTGTGTGTGTGTGTGTGTGTGTGTGTGTGTGTGAGAGCTGGGGGGGGGGGGTGGGGTTCCTAATGTGTGATCAGCTAGTCAATGTTATGTGTCGGACGCAGCCCGGAGAACCGACCAGCGTTTGAAGGACCCAGTATAAAATAAGCAGAGCACGGTACAAAGGATAACAGAATTTAATGAACATAACAGTGCTGTGATAAATATAAAAGTGCGCGGTCTGGCGTGGTGGATTGCGGTGCGCTCCCAGCAGCGCTAACGGTCTGGAGCCAGAACCAATTCGGACCCAAGGACCCCGCCGACACCCCCCAGGTGGCTGCGACAAACCGAGTCTGTGAAAGAAGGAATCATTATGTGAGTCCACACTCAACACACAGAGAGAACGCTCAAAGGTGCACAAACAGCAAACACTTCCTGGCTTGGTTACTAATCAGCTTCCCATCCTGCAGGCATAGAACATCCAGTTCACAAAACTCCACTGCAGTGGAAGCTGATTTAAACGACCAACATACAGCTCAATATAATAAAGGTGTGAGGGACACCACATTTACTGACTGTATAAATGTTAGTCACAAAATCTAACGTACCTCAGGAAGTGTGCTGACGAGCGTGAGACCTCACCCCCTCCTCTTTCACAGACCATGCATCAAACCTGGACGTTCTCTGCATCCACTGATGATGAGATGGCTCTTGAGACGACGATCTCACCCGTCTGGTCACAAGGTCGAGTCTCTGGCAAATACACACTGTGTACTCCAGTCTTAAATGCCACCATGTTCCAATCCATGTAGATGCACCACAGCTGTGAGTCCTGACGAGCCGCAGGTGATCAGCCTCAGGTGATCAGGGTGAGGTCCTGATAAACTCAGCTACACAGCCACTCAGTCCCAAATGCAAGCCACCTGGAAGGAAAAACAAAAGACAGAAACAAAAAGGCAGCCAGGCCCCCCAGCCATACAACAGTCAAGTTGTAATAATGTGCGTGTTCTCAAATTTGATTTAGTACAACTACATTATCATATTTGTTTTCAGCTATTCCCAGTTGCTCGGGGCACCGCGGCAAATCCCCGTAGAGATATGCAATTGGATTTGCCATTTTATGCCAGATGCATATTAAAACATTGTTGGGAATTAGCAGGGGTGGTGGCCAAGTAGTTAATGCACTTGGTTTCAGTGCAGATGGTTCCCCGGTTCAAATCCTGCTCCTGCCACATTTCTCCATGCAATATGGAGTTTGCATCAGGAAGGGTATCTGGCATAAAACGTGTGCCAATTCAACATGCAAATCCACTTTGGTTTTGCTGTGGTGACCCCGAGTGCAAAACAAGGGAGCAGCCGAAGGAACTTACTATATTGTTGGGAAGTAGTAAAATAAATACATCATTAATCACACATAAAGGTATATACTTTTTATTCCAGACAAATCACATAGAGTAGATTTTTACATTGAAGGAGGACATTGTTAGTTGCTGTTTATAACAGCTACAAGTCGACTCATATTTCGCAAAACTATGGAACGTGCACACAAAATGCACAAACTTCATTCTTCACATACTTTATTGTGCACCTGAAGGGTAGAGTTGTATTTGGCAAAGTTTATGTAGCACAAGCATGCAACCAAATCACATTCTCAAAAGTTTTTTTTTTAGTACACTGGCTTAGAATAAAGACCTCATTCACATGTACTTATATAACTGCACACCACAGTTCTACCCCCCCCCCCCCCCCCCAAAAAAAAAAGGTTTGGGTGGGTATATCAAGCTGTGTATCTCATGTTTCTATGGCAGGACAAGGAACGGTCTTTACATTTCATTTTTTTAAGGAAGTAAAAGTGAAATAACCATCTTGTGAGTCTGTGGCATAATAGATATATAACCTGACGGTATGAACAAACAAAACAGTACAAATACTTTTAGCGCAATCTCTGTGCTATAAAATAAATATCCTTTGCCAAATGTTGGGTGAGCTCTGCTACCCGTGGCTCCTCTGTGGCTACAGCCCTGCAACAGGAAAGAAAGTACAAAAGACACACAGAAAGAGAGAAAAAGAAATGATAGAGACAGAAAATAAGAAATCAATAACAACAACAGAGGCAAAAAAGGAGAGTTTGATTTTTTAAAGTATTTCATTACATAAACTGTTTTCTAGTACTCTTTTTACAAAATAGTAACATTGTCTGCACTCTGCATAGAGCTTGAACAGGAAAAATATAATGTAATGCTAAAATACCCTCGGCCGTATGAGCATAAAAATAGGAAACAGAATGTGACCTTTTGACCCCTTAAAATAGGTCAAAATTAGCCATCTTTGAACGTGTCTAAGGTCTATGTCCCAAGAATGCTCCCTGTGAATTTGAAGACCCTGGTAGTAATAGAACTGGACTTACGAGTATGCTGAGCACAGACAGATGGACAGAAAGACAGACACAAAGTCTTTGCAATACCCGATGGCCTTATTTTGTCCTCAGGTAAAAATGCGAATGACTGGGTGAGTGAGTGAGTTAGTCCATCCTAGCCAGCTGGTGTAGACAGTAACTCAAAAACAATGAATGGTATCTTGTGATTCACTGAATTCTTTACCCGAACGATGGTGAAACAGAGACCATAGTGTTTGGACATTCTGGCATGCCGAATGTTGTACCATCAAACTTTGTTGTTCTGGCTAATTCTTTAAAATGAGCTGTTAAGAATTTGGGAGTGATATCTGACAGCTGTTTGAGGCTCGATCAACAGATAAATGCTGTTGTCAAAGCAAGTTTTTCAAGTTACATCTTCTGGCTAAAATACGAGCCCTCGTAAAATCCTTTCTCAGTACACATGATCTTGAGACGGCCATTTACCTTGTAATCTTGTGTGCCAATGAGTAAACGTGTCGTAAACTGTGCGTAAACTATGTGTAAACTGTGTGAGCTGGTGTGCCAGTGTGCAAATAAAAAAAAAAAATGTTCAAAATTTCTGGCACGCATAAATTTCATGCCACTTGCGTGAGCTAGTCATGACCACTGCGCAACCAATTCGGAAACACTGTGTGTCGCTGCATGTCATTGTGCACAGGGCGTTGCGCAGTTTGCACATAGGGCCTCGTGCAGTTTGTGCATAATTTACACACTTCTATTAGTGCAGCAGAAAACAGAACATTTACAGAGGAATCCTTTAAATAGTGATGCAAGCACCAAATTTGTCACAAATACTCCTTAGACATTACTCTTTTGAAAAAACAGAGTGTCCACTTGAATTTTCAATAGGCGGCCAGGTAGGTCAATGAAGATTTACACAGGGGTCAAAATTTAAAAATGCTCTAATTATTTTGAAAGGTATTCCATATTATGTGTCTGATCATAAAGATTCGAAAAAGGTATAGTTTGTACTATCTGTGACTGAATTCTATGAAGTTATGGGCTAAAAAAAAAAATAGCAAAAATGGCGAGAAAGGTCAATATCAGTTTGTACAGGGGTCAAAAGTTAAAGTTGCTCCAATTTGGTAAAAAGTGATGCAAATTATTGGCTGAGCAAATAGAGTTTTAAATGGGAACATACCATGTGTCATGCTTAGTGATCATAAAATGGTAATCATATGTTGCTAACATACGTGGTCTATTAGAAAAGAAACCGACCTTTTTATTTTTTTCAAAAACTATATGGATTTGAATCACGTGCAATTACATCAGACAAGCTTGAACCCTCGTGGGCATGCGTGAGTTTTTCCCGCCTGTCGGTTGCGTCATTTGCCTGTGGGCAGGCTTTGAGTGAGGAGTGGTCCACCCCTCCCGTCTATTTTTTCATTGTTCAGGAATGGCTCAGAGACCTGCTGCTTTGCTTGATCAAAATTTTTTCAGAAACTGTAAGGCACATCCGAGTGGACACCATTCGAGAAATTCAGCTGGTTTTCGGTGAAAATTTTAAGGGTTGATGAGAGATTATGGAGTGTTACGTGGCTTTAAGGACAACCCACGGAGCTGGAGGGCGTGCCGCGCTCCGAGCTGCCATTGTCAGCCTGTTTCGAGCTGAAAACTTCCAAATTTAAGCCTCTGTTGACCCAGGACATCGTGAGAGAACAGAGAAGTTTCAGAAGAGGTCGGGATCAGCAGTTTATCCGGACATTCCACTGTTAAAGGAGATTTTGTAATGAAAGACGTGCGGATGGATTCGCGCGTCGGCAGGCAGCCGCTCATTGCCTGTGCCACAGAGAAACAACTCCGTGTTGATAACCATTCGTAAAATTCAGGCGGCTTTCGATGGTTTTCAGTCGAGTGAGTATCCGAGAAACTGTTTAACAGCTGGGCATGTTCAAAACTTGTCCCGTAACGCTTCCAACGGAGGTGGAACAATGTTAACAATGTTAAACAATGTAAAACAATGTTAACCACAACCCCTCACCCATACCACAACCATTACAAGGCTGTGCTATGTATGAATTGAATTTGGAATTATTACGGCTAGCCACTTTGATTTCTGAAATTATGGTAAGACCCTTAGACCCCTGAGGGTTTAAATCCGATGGGAATAATAGAAAGAAACACGAAGAACAAGAGCCAGACAAAATGAAAATAAACCAAAAAAAAGCGTGACAGAACGACATCCAGGCAAAAATAATGTAAATTAAACCAATCAATCAGCAACAAACAAAATACAGAAAGCTACACAGAATTAAAGAAAAGAACAATATTTAAGAGAAAATGAACAAAAAAAACAAACGAAAATACAGCAAGACAAACATAGAAAAAGGAGAGAAAATAAACCAGGAAGTGAAGAAAGACATAAGAGCTCATGTTTGTTATCAGTTTCTTAAATGGAACCTTCAAATAAGTGTTCGGTAGCGGTTAGAGTTAAAAAAAAAAGAAAGAAAAGTGAATAAATAAAAGGTGGTGTTTCGTGGTTATGGGAGCAGTAGGTCTTTAATTTGGGACGGTCACCTGCCGGCGGATCTCCGTGTTGTTGTGGAAGGGGACGCGGCGGTACAGTGTGTTCCGGCTCGGCACGGAACGGGTTACAGGTCAGGGTGTCTGTTGGAACACAGTGTTCTCAGCAGCAGCGACGGCGGCAGCGAAGCTACAGTACAGCCGGAACATTGTGTTACTTTGTGGCTGCTTTCCAAGACCTGCCCCGAATTTTACACTAAATCTCCTCCCACAACTCTGTGTGTGTGTGTGTGTGTGTGTGTGTGTGTGTGTGTGTGTGTGTGTGTGTGTGTGTGTGCGTGGGTGTGTGTGTGTGTTGTGTGTGTGTGTGTGTGTGTGAGAGAGGGAGAGAGTCAGTGTCTCTCTGCCACCCGTGTCTTGTGAAGTCCATGTGGTTACTACACCACCGGCAGCGTCAGCACACATCGTGGAGCGAGACAAAAACAACCACATGCTCAGGAACATCGAGTTCTGCGGAGGATACACGAGTGGGCCCGGTCCACAGTGACGTCACAGAGGAGAAGAATTCAAGACAATGTAAGTAAGTCACCGCAACATATGGCTTTTTTTTCCAAATGTTTAACGTAAATGATTTGCTCTGTAAAAATATGTGATGTCAACCGTCAGTAGATTTTAAGATTACAGGTTGCACAGATACAACAAATATATTTAATTGATGATAATTATATAGGCTGTAACCAGTTTATTTTCTTTTTCATTCGTAAAAGATTACCAAATCAAATAATGTATTATTTTCTGTTGATTAACTGAGCTATCGTAAAAAATTACATTACCAAATTAGCTGTGACGTTCACTTGAGTGCAGTTCAAATGTATTCAATTTAAAATAACTTGAGAAGCTTTAACTGGGTTAAACGTTTACATAAAAAAAAAAAAGACTAAATAAAGGTAAAACCCTATCAAATCATGTAATTAATGATTATTTTAATCCTATAGGACTCATCAAACTTGAGCATTTTAATTGAAGAGCTCAAAGTGATGTCCAGTGTACAGGAAAACAAACGCCCCAGAAGCTGTAAACCAGTCAGATTACTACATTACGAAATAAACTGCATCATAATGCTTTTTTTCCCCTCCAAAGGACTTCACAGTGATGTTATAAGCCTGCATCTCTAACCTGTGGACCATCACCTCTCTAAAATAGGTAAACATTATGAAATCAAAGTAGTTGATTCTTATTTTTCTGTCAGTGAGTAATCAATTAATCAACAAATCAATAAAAACTGATTCAAAATTACTGTTTAAATTCAACAGCTCAATGCGATGCCCAAATACAAAATATTACATTTTCATACAACTGAGACAATGAACAGTTGAGCCAGCTGTAACAAACATTTACATTAAAAAATGTTAAAACCTATCAAATCAAAGTAACTGATGATTGTTTTTCTGCTGATGTTTAATAAAATTTCAAAATCTTCAATGATTAAAAACTGAGAATGAAAAACTGAAAAGCAATTGTTTTGCATTTTTAAATTAATTGATTATCAAATAGCCGGTAATTATTTTTCTGCTGATGAATAACTGCCAATTGTTTAAACCTTTCTTAAAAATGACTAATGTGATGTTCAAATGACTGTCAGGCAAAGTTATTCTAATTATAGTGACCTAAAAAATAGGAAACAAAAAACAGTATACACTCATTTGGGACTGTCCACGTAGTCAACCTTTCAAAAATTAAAAAATAGCCAGTGATAGTAATAGTTCTTCCTTTATCTCTTCACATTATTGATTGATTATTATTTTTTCCAACTATTATTCAGCCAAGTAAATGACACTGGGCTTCACTTGGCCACACCAAAGCACTGTGGGACAATAAAACAAAAGAGTAAAGTGGCAAAAATGGCTGCTGGAGAGGTTTATTTGTGCTGGGCCTAAAAAGACACTAGACATAACGTAAGAAAGTCTCCCGTCTTCACATAAATACATAAGTAAGTGAATACATAGAGTCCTGGTGCAGGTGCGTAACAGCTAATCATTAAATACAATGGTGATCTTTGCGTCTGCTCCTGGCTGAGTCCAGTGAAAACAGCTTTAACATGGATATGGTGATAATTTTGGATATGGATATGGTGATAATTTTGGTGGGGTACACAAGGACAGGGCAGGGTGTCTCAGTGTCCTGCAAAATAAGGACTGATAAGATTGGCAGTGTGTGGGTGTGAATGCAGCACTGGCATTAGTTTCCTCTGGAGGTGGATGAGGACATTGGTTTACATCCAGAATCCCTTCAGGGTGAGGTGTAGCTTCATAAATCACAGATTGTACATTCTTTGTTTTGTTTTGTTTGAAATATAACATTAGCACCAGTTTATGAGCTGATTATAATTCATTTTGGACTTAAGTATAACCGTGCTGGTACATAACGGTGTATAATGGGGGAGGTCTGACGATTTTAAATGAGTGTGTTTCAAATGTGTATTTAGATGTGGTTTGGAGACTTGGCCGACTGACTCTGACACAAGTTGAGGCAAAGTGAGATGAATCATCTCTCTCAGCTTTAAGGAGACATACATAATGAAAAGACATAATGAAATCAAACAACATTTCATTGCGACCTGACTCCGGATAAGGCAGAAGAAAATGGATGGATGGACGTATACATATAATGAAATCAAACAACATGTTTTCTCTCATTCTGTTGAGGGGTTCTGAACCATTTTTGTTGCTTGAAAAAAAAATTGAAATTACTCTCAATTACAGAAAGCAGTCTGCATCATCAAATGCAAAGAAATGTCAGAGTGCAAAACTTTAATTATGTGTTACATCAACATCTTCGTCAAGTGACGTGTATGAAAGCAGCTGAATGGGTCAAAGCTTTTCCCAAACAGTCCCAGCATATTGTTGCATTTGTCCATTTAGTCGTAGGTTTAATGCTAAAATGATGATTGATCAAAAATAATAATAATAAATAAATAATAATAAAAAAAAAAAAATCAAAGAAAGTTTTTTTTTATATATATATATTTGATTAATTCAAACTAATGCAAGCGTTTGACTATTTCGGTTTGTTAAATGTGAAGACGTGCAGCTTTTTCCTCACATGTTCATGAATCAGCAGTGACATGGATTCTACAAAAGTACACGGTGTCCATGAATATGATCTTTACGTCACTGTGTTCTGAGCCGGCATTCCTCTGCACAGTATCACAGTTACAAACGGTATACAACTGCGTCTGTAAAGATTTTCAAGTGTATTGTTGGATCTGAGTCTTTAAGAAATAATTTTTCTCTCTGAAAGGAAAGAAAATGAGCAATGAATACCTTTTACTGTAATAATCTAAATGTTCTTCAAAAACAGGTCACCTGTTTTGCACAAATGCTTATGATCTACAAATACAAATGTTTGATCATTCAGAATAATTTAGATCTGCTTTTCTATGTCCTAAAACGTAAGTTGGTTGTGACTGAAGGTGTGTGATGTTGTTGAACACCAACTGCACTGCCACTGGGGAACCGTGAATAGAGGGAACACTATGTTCAGACACACACACACCACACACACACACACACACACACACACACACACACACACACACACACACACACACACACACACACACACACACACACACACACACAAACAGAAGGGCTTCCGAAGTGAAATGCATCATATTTAAAACGGTGGCATCAAAGAAAATGAGGCACTTTTTGAAAGCAATTTTTTTTTTGGTGCAGAGTGACACAAAATGAATTAGACAGTTTCAGTCAGTTATGTTTTTTTTCAACATATGTGCAAAGAAACACATGCTGCCATGGCATGAGCATGCATATTTTCCTAAGATCTTGCCAACAACAAGAATATTAAATGTATTCCTTCATTGATTATGCAGCAACCTTGACTGAGCTCGCTGCCAAGTTGATGCTTAGTTGATTTAGGTCAAGCTGCTCTGCTCATTGTCAATCATTACTTTAGTTAGCAAAGCAGAATATTTACAAATGGTCATCATCACAACTTAGACGTCCACAAGAGCTGATGGGAAACTTCTAGAATTCCCATGTGTGGTTTATACTGTTTTCCTCTCCTAAAAAAAGTAAAGTTTGATGCTGGGACACCGTCCCATTGGAAATGCTAAATGGCTGTGATGTTGTCAGCTTTGGTTTTAGAGTGTTTTCAGTTAGTACTTTTCAGAACAGATAAAGTCTTAATTTTTTTGGCAAATAGTTTAGTAGTCATTATAGCACTGCATTCTAGGCCCTTTTTCTCTGACACTGTGGTCAAAACTCAAGGCCGTTTTGTAAGACAGCTGTGCCATGACAGTGTACATTGTAAATTCTGCAGTTTTGCAAATTTTGAACAATTGGACATGGCTAGTTTCTGTGAAGATGTTGGTTGCAGAAATATGGTACACAGATACAACGGAAAATCCTGAGCAGCTGGTCTGCTCTGTGTAAGCCTGATCTTGTCAGATCTCAGAAGCTAAGCAGTGTGGGATCTGGTTAGCACTTGGATGGGAGACCGCTGGGGAGTACGGGAAGCGGCCGATTTTACGACAAACAGTTAACTTATAAAAACTATAAAAACTGCACTTCTTTATTAAAATGACTACAAAATAAGATAAGGGTGAAGAATTTTCAACTTGCCTGAGAGAAACGACGGCAGAAAAAGTGCTCCGCTCGCTTCCACACTTGCAGTGGCCATTTGCAAAGCACTGTGTGTGCAATCCAACCTCTGGTGGTGGGCTACCTGATTGGTCTGTTGAGGCCATCAACGCTCAGTGATTGGTCTGGTCTGTTGAGCACTCAACTTGCTTAACGTCACTCAGCCATTGGTACGTTGAGCGCTCGACGTGCTTAATGTCGCTCAACCATTGGTCAACATAGGTACCGGATTGCTCAACCACTTGGGAACACCAGGGGCTGTGTGCTTCTCTAGGTAAAACTGGAGTTGCATCAGGAAGGGCATCCATCGTAAAACCTGTGCCAAATACCAATGCGAATCTGGTTGTATCTGCTGTGGTGACCCCGAACATATGGGAGCAGCTGTAAGGGCGATGACAATACAATGGAAAGTCCTGCTTTTTTTTGGTAGTTGTTACAAATGAACAAAACAGATAAAGTTTAGATGCAACCGTTCACATTATACAGCTAGATTCATATATTGTTGGCAGGGGAGAATAAGGAGAAGAATTCTAGGGGTCTGTGATTGACATGGGCCCAGAGAAGCTCCTAATACAATTATAATACTGACAAAATCATATGGGGTGGCCCAGGAAGATTTCTTTTAATGGGGCCCAAAATCCCTGGCAGCACCCCTGATTGTTGGTCAAAAAACAATCATACCAGTTTTTAAAGCAGAGGCAGGTATAGACCACAACTTCAGTTGTGGTAATTCTGTTAGGGTAAATCATTTACGCAATTGAAAGTTGAATTGTAATATAAACAGGAACATCAGGTTCTGACTGTTACATAAAAGGTCGACATTTTAACAGTTTCTTTTCTCCCCTAACATCAGCTTATAAAACAAGCAACAAGTGACAACATTTTGAAATGATTTTTTTTTTTTTTTTTGCTTGAATATGTTTTTAAAAGACACTTGATGGTCAATTTTGTTCTCCTCTTGCATGTTGTATTTTCTCATATGATCATTATGTCACGATTTTACACAAAAGTGCTAAGCTTTGAGCTGACGATACAAGGAAATCAGGAATATTGTTTGCTAACAGTTTGACAGCTTTTAATTTTTTCCACAGTTGTGGTCAGAAGTGTACATACTCGTGCTTTTAATGATGTATTTTAATTGTTTGTTTGCCAGGGTGGAATGGCTGTACAGCATGCATCATTAATTATTTAAACAACAAGAATTGGTTGTACAAATATGCTTTTATTTGGGATCTTCTCTAAGCCACACAGGGTCAAAATTATACATACAGTCTCAAATAAATACATTCACTCTCAGTAATATTTGGTTAAATGTCCCTGTGTAAGCTGCACCTCGATCAGACACTTTTGATAGTCATCAACATGCTTGTGGCATAATTCTGGCAGGCTGTTTGGCCACTCTTCTTGGCAGAAATCATAAACTTCTTTTAAACTGATTGGTTTTGTGGCATGGACCCATCATTTAAATGTAATCCACAAATTTTCAATAGGTTTGAGGTTGGGGCTTTGGGAAGCTTAATGCTAGCCTGCTTTATCCAACCCACAACCTTCCAAAGGGACGTGCCTGGCACACCTCTCCAGCGAGGCGTCCAGGGGGCATCCGGAAAAGATGCCCGAGCCACCTCAGATGGCTCCTTTCGACGTGGAGGAGCAGTGGCTCGACTCCTAGCTCCTCCCGAGTGACCGAGCTCCTCACCTTATCTCTAAGGGAGCGCCCAGCCACCCTGCGGAGGAAACTCATCTCGGCCGCTTGTACTTGCGATCTCGTTGTTTCAGTCATGAGCCAAATCTCACGACCATAGGTGAGGGTTGGAACGTAGATCGATCGGTAAATCGAGAGCTTTGCCCCCCTGCTCAGCTCTCTCTTCACCACGACGGTCCGATACAGCGACCGCGTCACTGCAGATGCTGCACCGATCCGTCTGTCGATCTCACGCTCCATCCTTCCCTCACTCATGAACAAGACCCGAGATACTTAAACTCCTCCACTTGAGGCAAGGACACTCCACCGACCTGAAGAGGGCAAGGCACCTTTTTCCGGTCGAGAACCATGGCCTCGGATTTGGAGGTGCTGATTTTCATCCCAGACGCTTCACACTCGGCTGCAAACTGCCCCAGTGCACGCTGAAGGTCCTGATTTGACAAAGCCAACAGAACCACATCGTCCGCAAACAGCAGAGATGAGATTCTGTGGTTCCCATACCGGACCTGTGCTTGAACATGGTGTTCGAGCACAAGTGTGCATTCCCAACTTGTTTAAATCCACAATTGTTCTTCTTCTTAGATCTTCACTGAGTTCCTTGGACTTTCTCATTCTTTTGAGTTAGTCCAGTGAGTGCTGTCAAACACAGCCTTTTTATGCTGGCAAAAAGAAACTACCAGTTGTCAGTTTTAATCACTAATGAGGAGTTAACAGGCCTTGGCATGTCACAATAAAAGACACCGTAGAACCTTTAGCAACACTTATTAAATGATTTAAGTGGATGCGTGTATATATTTGAGCCTGTATGTATAGTTTTGACCCTGTGTGGATTAGAGAAGATCCAAAATAAATTCAAACTTGTACACCCAATTCTTGTTTTTTTTGGAGTCATTGATGATGTATGTTGTACAGTCATAAAAAGCAACAGTTCAAAGTCGTCATTAAAAGCCCAAAATTACCATAATGGTCACGCCCATGACGAGTCTATGTAAAGGTTCGACCTCAACTGCAAATTATATTCATCCAGTACTAAGAGTATTCTCCAGGACAGACAAAACGCCTGCAAACATGTGCACTAATGCTGCAACAATGACAGATTTTTATTTGTACAACAGACAACATACTTATGTTTGTCAATTATGTACAAGTTTTTTTCTCTCTTTTAAATAATATTTTGTTGAGATTATAATGCAGAGCTAGGAGTTTATTTTTACATGAACATTGTGAAATCATGTGATTGATCATTTTTCTCCATAACTCTAAATAAACCACATGCCCTGATAAAATGGATGTCCTCCTTCCCGAGAAAGAAAAAGATAAAGAAAATAAATGCTAACATATTTCATATTTAGCTGTTGTATCTCTCAAAAATATATTGACAAAAGCAAAGCCTACACTCTAAAAAATGAACTGCTGTCTGAACAAGAAAAAGTGATGTAACAATTTGCATAGAATTTCAGCTTAAAACTTTATTTCAATTTAACTAGAGAAGTCTTGTGGCATTAACTCAGTTGAAAGTTGACATAACCAAGTTGAAATAACTTAAAAAATATGCAATTGATGCAACATCTTGGGCTGGATCTAAATTGATGCAACATCTTGGGCTGGATCTAAATAAAATTTATAGTGTTTTTGTGCTTGTGTGGTTGGCATTACAAGACAAAGTGTATTGGGCATTTGTGAATGTATGTAATTTGAGTGTTGCTGTAGTAAATTATAGAGATGTTTACTGTGCACCTAGAGATGTTCACTCTTCATTTTCTTTCACAATTGTGAAATGGCGTTTTGAAATGCTGCCCCCCAAAACCCCAATACAAAAACCCTTACTACAGTAAGATTTATAATAATAATTTATATAATAATTTTCTTTGTTGTTGTACATACATAGAACAAAATTTGTTTTCTGTATTTAACCCATCCTAATTACAGTTAGACACAATGGTAAATGGACTGCATTTATATAGAGCTTTTCCATCTGCATCCGACGCTCAAAGCGCTTTAAAGTAATGCCTCACATTCACCCTGATGTGATGCTGCTGCCATACAAGTTACTCACTACACACGGGAGCAACTAGGGGATTAAGGACCTTGCCCAAGGGCACTTTGTGATTTTACAGGTCAGGCTGAGATTTGAACCAACAATCCAACCACTAGGAGCAGTGGGCAGCCACAGTCCGGCACCCGGGGACCAACTTGTCTTGTTCAGGGGCAGAGATAGGAGCAGACCCCAAATAAGCATCTTTTTTTTTATGACTGTCATTTTTTAATTTTCTTCCAATAAACAGATAACATCAAGAACAACAAGAAATACAGAATACTTTCTTTCCTAATATAGAACAAAATCCCCCCGTCCCACCCACCACCACACGGGTCATCTTATCCACAAAAAGAAAGAGGAAAAAAAAAAGGATAAACCGTAAACAAAAGGTGGCTGTGAATTACTCAATCAAATCTGAAAAACAATCCACCAGAATAGGTCTGTAATGTCACTCCAAATAACAAAATTAAAAATACTTTTTTTTTTGTTACAATAAGAGTGCCCCAGTCAAAACAGAAAACAAAGGAGGGCAAGGAGTAACATTCTCATAAGCAGCATATCTCCCTCCTTTTCATAACTGTTCCATCGTATCCATTTTTTCCTTTCTTCCCTTCTTTTTCCCTTCCCCCATGCTTTTCTTTATTTTTTCCCCTTTCTTTTTTATTACTTTGGGACCGATATAGCGTCAAGGTACCTGCTCCACTTCATAAGGTACTTGTCTGTTCTGTCCTGCATCCTGTAAGACATCCTTTCATATGCAGCTGTTTGCCTAATTCAGTCACCCAGTCTTGAAAGGGAGGTTCTCAATTTATTTTCATTTATATAGCGCCTTATCACAACAGAGTTGCCTCAAAGCGCTTCTCCATGTTTCTTCCAATTCCTGAGAATAATCTGTCATCTGATTATGATAGCCTTTTGCATCCAGGATTGTAGTGGCTGAGGGAAAATGGACAGCACTTTACTGTCTCCCAATAAATATTTGGGGCAAAGTAAAAAAAAAAAAAAGTTAGCACTTTGACAATATAGCTGTGAAACTTTAACCAGTATTGATTAATCTTAGAGCAGGACCACAACACATGAACCATTGTAGCTTCTTCCACTTCACATTTCCAACACTCATCTGAATCTTTAAACCAAGTCTAAACAGCCTGTTTGGGGTCCAATAAAATCGGTGCAGAATCTTGAATTGAATAAGCCTAACCCTTACGTCTCATGGCATTGTTCGGGAGTTTCCACGGACCTTATCCCATTCCTTCTTATCATATGTCACCCCCAAGTCTCTTTCCCAGGACAGTCTCAAGACTGATATTCCCATCTCTCCCTCACATTCCATCAGCATCCTATAATACTTAGCTGCTTCATGACCTTAACCCAGTACCCGAAGGATCTTTTCCAGCTTGTCTACTGATTTCGGGGGATCTAAACTCGACCCAAAATTCCGCTGTAGTACATGGCGACGTTGAAGATATCTCCAGAATTGAGTCTTTGGTAGATTGTATTCTTGTCTAAGGTCCTCAAATGTTTTAAATATGTTTATACTGTAAAACATACCAGGATACCTTTTTCTACTCAGTCCTTCCAGATGAATGCTTTTTTGTTAATGTTTAACTTAGGGTTTAGCCAAATACTAGCGGTGTTCATAGTATGTATCCTGAGATAGTAATAACAATTGTTCAGCACTTTTTTGTGGATAAGAGATGTGGGCCCTTGCATGGCAGCACCCTCACATCAGGCTGAATGTGAGGCATTGATGTGTAAAGCGCTTTGAGCGTCTGATACAGATGAAAAAGCACTATATAAATGCAGTGCACAGTCCAGTCCACTAGCAGCTTTGTTCAAATGAGGGTTGAAATCTATCAACCTTGAGATCCTTTTCCATATCCGTTGAAGATGATATATGATTGGATGGGTCCTGTTATGTTTAGTTACTTTAGTGGACAGACAGTGCAGAACAGGGAGGGGGGCTGACACCAACTGCTCTATACTGTACCATTGAGGGGCTCCCTCTGTAGGTAAAGCCCAGTGTGCCAAGTGCCTTAAATTAAATGTGTAATAATAATATTGTAAATTTGGAAGTCCTAATCTTAATCTGTTGATTGGTCTTTGTAATTTTTTTCATATTCATTCACGCTCGTTTCCCATTCCACAGAAATCCTTTAAATATATTATTAAGATGTTTGAAGTAACTGTCTGGGATGTTTAATGGCAGAGAGTGAAGCAGATAATTAATCCTGGGGATGCAGCTCATTTTTACAACATTAACTTTTCCCCATAAAGACAGATACAGTGATGACCACTGTTTCACATCATCTCTAGTCCCTGTATCGAAGGTTCAAAGTTCACCTTGATAATCTCCTCTGGTTTAGGGACAAAAAAAAAAAAAAAACCCAGATATTTTAGCCCCTGCTTAGGCCATCTAAAACCTCCAGCTTGAAAGAGTGTGGATGTGCAAAACCTGGTTAACGGAACTGCTTTGGATTTGTCCCAGTTGACCTTATATCCCAAGACATTTGAAAAGATAATAATTGTATTCAACAATGAGGGTATTGATACTGCAGGGTCTCATGCCAGTAACAATATATCATCTGCGAACATCATTAATTTATGTATAGAACCATTATATACAACTCCCGGAAAATTATCATCCCCCGTTACTGCCCCTGCCAAGGGTTCCATCACCAGGCAAAACAGGAGAGGGCTAAGAGGTGAACCCTGACATGTACCCCTCCTCAATCCAAAATATGAAGAGATGTATGTTATTCTGTACTGCTGCTTCTGGCCCACTATATAACAGGCATATCCACTTTATAAAAATTTTGCCAAAACCAAGAATTTCTAAAGTTCTGAACAGAAATCCCCATTCTACCCTATCAAACACCTTTTCAGCATCAAAGGATAAAGCAGCAATTGGCAAAGTAGAATCGAAGACTGCCAACATTATATTAATAAAACGTCTAATATTGTCTGCAGAACTGCATCTCTGAATGAACCCCACCTGATCTTTGTGTACCACAGAGGTCATTACCTTTTCCAGTCTATTTGCATGTACTTTAGACAGAATTTTTGCATCTAATGGAATAAGGGAAATCGGACAATAATTCTTGCAGCAGCAATGATCTTTTTCCTTTTTTAAGAACTAGTGTTATCAAAGCTTTTGATACAGTAGCTGGCAATTTCCCCTTTGCAAATGCTTCATTATGCATACTAAGTAGCAGCGGTGTCAATTCAGTGGCATAACATTTAAAAAATTCAGCTGTGAATCCTTCTGGTCCTGGGGCCTTTCCAGTTGGTGCACAGTAAAATCACCAGTGTTAAATTAACACTGACAGTGAACATATGGACCATATGTACGCTGTCAGTGTCAATTTAACACTGTCAGTGTTTTACACTGGTGATTTTACTGTGTAGACCTTTAACTACCACATCAGTTTCTTCCTTAGTTATTGGCCTGTCACGGTCCATCCTTTGTGATTTGGATAGTTTAGGTAGATTCAGTCCTTGAAAGAACATATTTGTATCCTTTTCATTACTCTGTGTGTCTGCTGAAAATAAATTCACATTGAAGTCTCTAAACATATGGTTAATATCTATTGTTTTAGTTTTCAATTCCCTCTTTTCTGATCTAACTGCTGAATAGATGACATCTCTTTCTGTTTTAAACAGTTTGCCAATAATTTGCCTGCTTTGTCGCCAGATTCAAAATGTTTTTGTCTCATTCTAAAAAGCGAAAATGTCACTTTCTCTGACAGTATACAATTATGATCATATTCAAGTTGTGTGAGAGCTCTTAAATCCTCTAGTTGAAATTGAATTTATCTTTTAATTTGGCCTCACATTTCTTGATCTTGTCTTCAATCTCAGTCTGTTTTACAATGCTTTTTTCTTCATATAAGAGGCATGTTGAATAATATTCCCTGTAATACCACTTTTAGCGCCTCCTAGGCAATCCTTGCAGAGGGTGCTATAGGTTCATTTAACTGACATATACTTCAATTTGATTTCTTAATACCTCTTTAAATTCTGATTCTAATAGCAGGAATGAATTAAATCTCTATCTTGGCATTTGAATCCTGTCACAAAAAGGCATCATCTCCAAGTTGACTGACACATGGTCAGAAGTTAGAATACTTCCAATAGAACAGGAAACCACTGACTACAGGAGGTTTTTAGAAACACGGGAGAATGTCGAGTGGGCGGCAGATAAAAAGACGGCAGATAAAAAGACGTAGTCCCTTCCTTTTGGATTCAGCATTCTCCACACTTGTATATATCCCAAAGATTCAGTCATACTTCTCATTGCTGATACTGCTCTAGGCAGACTTACTGAAGCGGCACTACTACGATCAAGAATGGAATCCATTACCAAATTAAAATCTCCCCCAATAATAGCATTGTAGTCACCTGCCTGTAGCATTTTAGCCTCCAAATCAACAAAAAATTGTGGTTCATCTCCATTTGGGGCCTAGACATTTGTCAGAATAATCATGTGGCCTTGTATTTCTGCCACTACAATCGGAATCCTTCCCCTGGTATCTTTGAATTGTCTGAGACATTTAAATTGTAGCTTTCTATTGTGGCTGGATCCCACATTATAATAAACATGGCTCACCCATGTTTTACACAGTTTTTCTGATTCTTCAGCTGGGATGTTTCTTGTAGAAACATCTTGTTGGGATTTCAGAATATCTAATACTTTCTTCCTCTTAATTGGATGTCCCAAGCCATTCACAGTCCAGGTGGATATGCGCCAATTGTCCGTTTTAGCAGTCATAAACAAATTTTAAACATAAATATTAACCATGACAAAACAAAAGGACCAATAACCAGTGAGCAGCCACCACACAATGTGTTTATGAAACATATCCTTGTTAGACCCCTCCCACTCAAAGTACCCTATTGTCCAAACAAAATGCACAGCTCTGAACTCTGTGCTCCCTCTTGTTACAAAAAAGAACTGACAGTCCATGAACATCGACTGTCGAAGTGACTGAACCCATCTTGACCAACTACATCGTAATTACTTTTATATGCTTCATGATAATTTGAGGAGGTCCCTCCTCCAGAATACTGTCTCATACCTGTAAAAAATGTCATAACATACTTTTTTTTGGTCCTGGGCATTACCAATGCATCTTCACCCCTAAATATTATGGATATATTCCAGCACTTTTTGGATCCTCAAAGCGCGTCTGAGTCCCGTTGTGGTCGAACCTCAGGACTGCCAGGTAGAGTAGGGAGAACTGATTTTATCACGTTTCATCTCTGTGCCTCTTGAAAAGTCAGGGAAAATCATAATGCAGTTACCTTCCCAGATTAGCTCGGATTTATTGCACGCTGTGTGTTGGCTGAGCGTGGAAAGCGAACCAGAATCATGCGCGGTCTCTCCCCTTCATTTGGTTGATGCTAGTAGTTTCTGCATAAACTCCACTATATCCTCTTTCTCATTACCTTCTGGGACTCCCACAAATCGTAGATTATTCTTTCTGTTGCAGTTCTCTATATCTTCAAGTTTGTCACAGAGAACTTCAAGCTCTGCTTTGGTAGCTAACGGACTAGCCTCCAGCGAGGCCTTCAGTTTTTTATCAGAGTCCTCCAGCCACTCTACCCTTTACTCCACCTCCACCACTCGCGAAATAAGTGAAGACAGTTTCTCTTCAACTGACGTTGTGGTTTGGCGTATATCTTCAAGGCTGGCTAGATCGCTGGACTTTTTTACAGCGGAGTAGAGATGTTAGCAATGTCCTGGCTTAAGCATGCTGGCTCTGGGGCCTCCGAGCTGTTGTCGTCGCCATCACGTTGTGCGGCCTGATGCCGCAAATGCTTCTTAATATCTCTGCTTTTAAGCTGTTTCTCTCTACCAACTGCATCACGTGATTCAATAAGCATTTTGTTTTGACTGTGGGAGGAAACTGGAGCAAACCCATGCAGACATGGGGAGAACATGGAAGCTCCACACAGAAAGGGTGGGAAGTGATCCCACAACCTTCGTGCTGGAGGCATCCGTGCTAACCACTAAAGCCTTGGTCCCACCAAATAATAAGCCATGAATAATGAGCCACTCATGGGTGTGTCAGCGATTATTCAAAGAATGATCCACATTTTAAGATATCATGTATCTGTGACTAAGGTGCCTCTGTGTGCCTCTCTGTACCTCACATGTGCCAGGTATCAGCCTCTAGTGAGCCACTACCCACTTGTCATTTGAGCCACGACCAGCCTTGAATTGCTCGTGTCGCCGCATATGATCCACATCAAGCCACATATGATCCATGTAGCGCCATGTAGCGCCATGTAACACGACGTTGGTGCATGTTCAGGCATGGGTTTGGTCCAAACCTCCAGCCCTCCCACACTTGGCTCTTTTAAAGTGTGGGTTTTCAATTCACAGCATCCATTCAAAACATTTTTTAAAAATACAGTCCTAAAAAAAACACTCCTGCACAGTTCGGCTGGTGTGCACCGTATACAGCCTAGAGTCCAGTCCTCTAGGCTGGACTATTGTAATTCATTATTATCAGGTTGTCCTAAAAGTTCCCTAAAAAGCCTTCAGTTGGTTCAGAATGCTGCAGCTAGAGTACTGACGGGGACTAGCAGGAGAGAGCATATCTCACCCGTGTTGGCCTCCCTTCATTGGCTTCCTGTTAATGCTAGAATAGAATTTAAAATTCTTCTTCTTACTTATAAGGTTTTGAATAATCAGGTCCCATCTTATCTTAGGGACCTCGTAGTACCATATTACCCCATTAGAGCGCTTCGCTCTCAGACTGCGGGCTTACTTGTAGTTCCTAGGGTTGTAAGAGTAGAATGGGAGGCAGAGCCTTCAGCTTTCAGGCTCCTCTCCTGTGGAACCAGCTCCCAATTCAGATCAGGGAGACAGATACCCTCTCTACTTTTAAGATTAGGCTTAAAACTTTCCTTTTCGCTAAGGCTTATAGTTAGGGCTGGATCGGGTGACCCTGGACCATCCCTTGGTTATGTTGCTTTAGACGTAGACTGTGTTTCATAATTATTGTATGGCCTTGCCTTGCAATGTGGAGCGCCTTGGGGCAACTGTTTGTTGTGATTTGGCGCTATACAAGAAAAAAGTTGATTGATTGATTGATACAAGGCTGCTGTTCACCTGTGTTCCAGAGTCATTAAATGCAGCAGTTCTGCTTGTTCATCCAGATCTCTGTGACCGAAAAAAAAAGCAAAAACAAAACAAAAACACAAACGACAATGAGGTGACCGCTTTAATTATATACACTTGCAACACAAAACCCATAACCAGACCAGGTAGAACTGAACCACGGGTTCCTGGACAGTTACCTCTGCGCCTCTTCTCGCTGGCTTTATTTCTTCGTCGGCCTCAGTTATTTTGACACCGTGATCAAACTTTTAACTTTATGTTCATCCAGTAATGTCTGCAAAATCGAACTTTTGCGCGCGCACGTTCTGTGTAAATGCTCGTCTTGAGTGCGAGTCATTGCGTCAGTGCGCACGAGGAGTGAGCAGCTCATCTGATCCGTTATAACAAGATGTTAAATCTATCATAAACATACTTTTACAGCTGCTTATGAAGAAGGAATGAACATGCAACTGTTTTACCAAGCTATTACAATCAAAACATTACAAACACTCACCTTTTAGTCTGTTCCAAATACGTTCTCCACCTCTGCGCACAAGACAGAGAGCGGAAAAATGGGTTCAGATCAAACAGTCCTGTGTGATTCCAGAAGCAATTAGAGGTGTTTTCAACTGCCAAGCTCTGACAGAAAATGATTAATCCACTACAAAATAATTATTTTATATACAGTGTCCAGCACACAAAGCAGGTGGGATTGTCACAATGAAGTGCAACGAAGCCTGTCCAAAATAGCGTGTCCTCTCCTCGTAGCCGCCAGGTGCTGGGATAATGGGCTTTTAACAGCCTCATCCTCACCACAAACATGCCTCTATATCCTTGTTTGTCCTCATAGTAACTCGTACACAAACTACCCTACGCTGTTGTTGCTAAATTTTGAGCTTCTTGAAATTAGCACCACGCTCAGAGATGAGCCTTGTTAGCCGAATATTCTGGCTCTAAGAGCCTCTCAGAGCCACCATTCTCCCACGATTGTTGAATAACAGGACTTGTACCAAAAAAGCATGCTACGTGGCTCATTATTTATCCTTCATTATTCAGGGACCAGGGCTTAAGCCACTGTGCCGCAAAGCTCTATCACCTGTCACAGTAGTCATATTCTTCAATCAATAGATGAACGACTCAACTCAAGAAGAAGGTGGTCACCTTTAAGACCTTTAGTGTTGCTGTTTTGCTCTTACAAACACAGAGGTGACATTGTCCTATTTGCGGTAGTAGAGTTTTGTCACGTCAGTGTGTCTGAGTATGTTCAAGGCCTCGTGACCTGGGGGTTCTGGCTTGAACAAACAATACCTACAAATGTTACTCATGCCAAAGTTAAACTTGACGGTAAGTCAATGACATTCTTCTTGAGTGCAGATCAGATTTTGTTGTCCGTATCATGTCTGCAGGTTGTTTACAGAAAGCGAACAAAGCATTTTATAAATGAGAACATTCTGTACTTAAGGTGTCACAACATGTATTACATAATAAGCAAGACAAACGCAACCAACCACTGTCTTCAGTTGAGATTTTTGTAAGTTATCATCATGCTTTGAAACTGTAACGCAGTTTATTAAGATTGATTTTGAAGACAGGCTGTTGATACTAGTGAAAGGAAATACAGTCTTTTTCACAGAAATAAAAGCACCAACACCAACTTTACAAATGTTACTGATTTAGTATCTTGGCCTCAGCTTCCCATTTTGTAATTTTGCACAATTTGTTACAGAAATGTTAGATAATATCTGCGCTAATTCTTTATTTTATGTTAGCTATCAAGTATTTGTGTTATTTGTTTGGAAGTTCTGAGAAATATAAGTTAAGTTTTACTTCATGATGTGTCCAAGTTTCAGACATGAGGAGATCTCCACCTGTTGGTGAGAGCCAGTAACATTAGAAATGTGAGACTAAACCACACCTATTGTTAACACCCACAAGGTATAAAAAGTATTGTATGACTCAATTTAGGGGCCTTTTCACACGATGGACACTGTCTGTGAGGATCCCAGGCCTCATTTTTAATGTGACCTTTAATAAAGTCAAAATGAAGAATACAGTGGTTTGGTTTTTGGTAAGGGGCAGAATCTTACATAAAATAACTGGGTAAAAATAACAGAAACATGATATTCTTGGTGATTATCACAGTGGATATGAGTGTTGTATGGACAATTTCAGCTCTGCTCAATATCAGCAAAAATATCAGTCCTGCCAAAGAACTGATATTTTTGCTTGTAACTTTTTGCATGTCAAGTGGCCAATGAAACAAAGTGCAGCACCTGACACTCTGACAAAGTTGACCTGACCTGCTGAAATTCCTGACCCAATTCTATGTGTTTATCTCATTGTCACAGTGTTACTGTGTGAAGCAGAAATGAGCACTGATCAGGATGTGCTGATGGATGGCCATTCAGCCACTGCCATCTTTGCTGCGAAAGGCATTGATATAACACCTAATAAAGACCAAGGTGTAATCAAGGTATTTATTATTTTGTGGAAATTTTGATATAGCTCATATTGAAGCATATTCAAACCTTCCCATGTCCCTTAACAATTTTTGTCTGTCTGATTTAGTTTTTTTGTTTGTTAGATGCACATTTTGTGCAGCTGCCAAAGCTGTTGTATCATTAAAGCACTGACCACTGAGGTTCCTATCCTTGTTTTTCAGTATGATGTTAAGAGATGCCGATGTTCAATCAGTGCATCTTTTGTGTGTAGGTTGTAAAGCGTCGGGGTGTAGATGGAGACCGAACGATGACCGGGGACAGAGTAACTGTTCACTACACTGGAAGGCTCCTCAGTGGGAAAGTATTCGACTGCAGTCGGGATTGTAAAAAACCATTTTGCTTCAGCGTGGGCAAGGGTAGGTGAATTTTCATGTGCAAATATATCATCCTTAATGAGATATTGGTGATGTACAGTAGCTTCCCTAAAACGTCCTTATTTTTCTTCACATCATTACATAATGTTCTCACAGGACAGGTTCTGAAAGCCTGGGATATTGGTGTGCTGTCGATGCGAGGGGAGAGGTGTGCACACTACTATGTAAAGCAGAATACGCATATGGGGCTGCTGGAAATTCGGACAAAATCCCTCCTAACTCTTCAGTGCTGTTTGAAGTAGGTGTGAAACATCAGTTCTGCTGTTTGTGCTGTGTGCAGTTTCTGCTTCATACTGATGGGTGTTAGATGTATGTCTCTAGATGGCGCTCTCTGGTCATGATATGACTGGGTTATCCTGTTTTAATCCTCTTCAGTTAAATGTCCAATGTAGCCCACTTCCCCCTCTGATCGATAACTCTGGAGCTCAGTGGTCACACATATAATTCATGTAACTACTCAGGTTTTAGTTGATGAATGCCACGCATCATACAGATGTCTTTTTAGCGTTTATTCTTCACAGACACCGTCTGACACCTTCAGACACCTCCAGACACCGTGAAAACTAAAAATAAAACATGCAAACAGTTCAGGTTACACAAGCACCGCTAATTACACAGATTCAAATAAGTTGCTAATGCTAGATTCAGTCAATAGACGGACCCCCAAAACACTAGCTTGCCGCAACACAAATAATATTGTCTATACACAACACAAACACTCACATATAAATATGAAACAAAATTAATGTCACATTTACCGTGTGCGCCTCTAAAACCAGAGTAGTTAGTTGGGGACATCATCTTCTTCCCTCTCTCTCTCTGTAGCAATTGTGGCGTGCTCTGCTCTGTAGCATTATCACATTACCCAAGATTTACAGGTGAGAACCCAAACCAAACAGTGGTCATGCAACTTAACAAAATTAGTTAAAAGTAAACTTACATTTTAACATAAACCCATTTTAAATATGTACATTTTACAATAACTCTTTGACATATTTATTTATTTAACCTTTTTAAAGAAAATGAATTCAAACTCTTAAAAAAAATAGAAAATAAATTCAAAATCAATTATCTGTCCGCTGGACAGTTACAATTCACATCATTTTATTATCAGTAATACTTACAGTTCAGTCGTTCAGTACAAATGTGACTACACGGTCAGTTCATGATCACGTTGATACAGGCTACATCACAATCATTAATAAGCTATTTGTAAAATGAATTAGATGATAATGTGAAAAACTCTCCAGTTTGTTTCAGGATTTAGTCATTGTGATTTGATTGTACATTATGGATTTACAGTCAGATAATCAGTTTTTTAATTTATATCCTCATTATGTATGTTTATTTTTTCTTTAATTGTTAGCAGAATTACTGTTATGTGTCGGACGTAGCTCGGAGAACCGACCAGCGTTTGAAGGACCCAGTATGAAATAAGCAGAGCACGGTACAAAGGCTAACTGAATTTAATACATACAGTGATACAAAACATAACAAAAGAAAGTGCGGTCTGGCGTGGTGCGCTCCCAGCAGCGCTAACGGTCCGGAGCCAGAAGCTGTTTGGACCCAAGGACCCCGCCGACACCCCCCAGGTGGCCGCAACAAACCGAGTCTGTGAAAGAAGGAACCACTATGTGAGTCCACACTCTACACACAGAGAGAACACTTAAAGGTGTACAAACAGCAAACACTTCCTGGCTTGATTACTAATCAGCTTCCCAACCTGCAGGCATGGAACATCCAGTTCACAAAACCGATACATGACTAACATACAGCTCAATATAAAAAGGTGTGAGGGACACCACATTTACTGACTGTATAAATGTTAGTCACAAAATCTAACATACCTCAGGAAGTGTGCTGACGAGCGTGAGACCTCACCCCCTCCTCTTTCACAGACCGTGCATCAAACCCTGGACGTTCTCTGCATCCACTGATGATGAGATGGCTCCCGAGACGACGATCTCACCCGTCTGGTCACAAGGTCGAGTCTCTGGCAAATACACACTGTATACTCCAGTCTTAAATGCCACCATGTTCCAATCCATATAGATGCACCTCAGCTGTGAGTCCTGACGAGCCGAAGGTGATCAGGGTGAGGTCCTGATAACCTCAGCAACACAGCCACTCAGTCCCAAATGCAAGCCACCTGGAAGGAAAAACAAAAGACAGAAACAAAAAGGTCGTTAGGCCCCCCAGCCATACAACAGTACCCCACCCTCACGGGAAGCCTCCCGGCGACCACACAAACCTGGCCCAGGAGAAACACCCCCTCCAGGGACCATGGCTGGAAACCGCATCTGCATTCGTCTTCCAACAGAATGGTTGATGTCCTCTCCTCTGGCTGCATCCTTGCCTTTGTTTCAGTCAGTCACTTAGCACAGGTGTGGCCAGGAGTTCTTAAACCTGTGCGGTCAGCCTTTATCCAACCATGTGCGGTCATTAGTCATAAAACAAAAAAGAAACACAAACAACCAAACACCCCCCCCCCCCCCCCCCAGGGGACCGTCCTATCAAACCCCGGGATGAGGAGAAAAGAAAAACCCCAAACTTAAGCTTACAAATAAAAGCGCTAAAACACCCCCCCCCCCCCCCCCCCCCCCCCCCCATACATACTGATTTACACACATACAGAGAAAGATTAGTAGGTTAGTTAGCAGACAGTGTGAAGTGAGTGTGAGAACCTTAGAAAATGTTTGTGTGATAGTCTGTGTAGTGAGTGTTAGAGTGTGAAGAAAGGAGAGACAGGGATGATGGAGGCAGATGTTTATCCAATTCAATTCAATTTCAATTGATTTTGATTTATATAGCACCAAATCACAACAGAGTTCCCTCAAGGCGCTTCACACAAGTAAGGTCTAACCTTACTAACCCTCAGAGCAACAGTGATAAGGAAAAACTCCCTCTGAGGAAGAAACCTCAAGCAGACCAGACTCAAAGGGGTGACCCTACGCTTGGGCCATGCTACAGACATAAATTACAGAACAATTCACAAAACGAATATACAGGAAATGCAGTTGGTGCACAGGACAGGAGGGTCTCCAGCACGAATACCACACCCATCTCTGGATGGAGCTGCACCTTAAAAAAAACAAAAACAGAATCAAGCATCAGAAAGACAAGAAATACAGTATAATTTGCTAGCATTAAACAACAAGAAAAACAGGAAATACTAAGGTGATCGCCGGCCACTAGCTCTAACCTTCAGTAAAAGACCCAGAATTTAGGTAAAGTTGAGGCCGCGGCACGCTCGGTTTCCTAATAAAATGAATTAAAAGAGTAAAAAGGTTAAAACTATACTATGCCAGTATGCTAGCTATACGAAAGAGAAAATAAGTGTGTCTTAAATGTGGACATGAAAGTTTCCACAGAATCTGACTGTTTTATTGACGCAGGGAGATCATTCCACAGAACAGGGGCACGATAAGAGAAAGCTCTGTGACCCGCAGATTCTTATTCACCCTAGGGACACAAAGTAGTCCTGCACCCTAAGAATGCAAAGCCCAGGCCGATACGTAGGGTTTAATTAGGTCAGCTAAGTAGGGAGGTGCCAGTCTGTGAACAATTTTATACACTAGTAGCAGAACCTTAAAATCGTATCTCACTGGGACTGGAAGCCAGTGAAGGGATGCCAAAATGGGTGTAATGTGGTGGAACTTTCTGCTTCGTGTCAAAAGTCTGGCTAAAGCATTTTGAACCAATTGGAGAACCCTAATGCTGGGGAGTTACTTGCACCAGTGCTAGTACAGTATAAAATTACGTGCACCGCTCTAATAATACGTGCACAAACTAGCACATGCATGTACTATTTCGACCCCTGGTTCCAATACTTTTGAAGGGCACTGTATCCTAACCTTATGATGAGTGCAAAATGAGTGTGGTATTATTACTTTTTTCTTTAAGAATGTTTCATTTTCACTGCTGCTGCACTTTGTGTAAAATCATAGTCAGATCATATATCATACTGATATGATAATATTGTGATATGATCATTTGGACATATTGTACAGCCCTACTGTCAACTAGCTGAAAACTCTGAATATTAATTTACATCTAAAAAAAAAGCTTAAAGTGGCAGGGAGTTAAGAGGGCTGTAATTAGGGAGGTTTGGGGAGTTGGAGTCCCCCCCCAAGAAGCTGAAAGGCCAAAAAAAGAAAACTGCTTAAAAAGGTGGCGGCGGCGGCGGCGGCGGCGGCAGCAGCAGCGGGGGGTGGGGGATTCCCTCAGAAGCTGAAAGGGAAAATCAAAAATAATGGGGTCTGGGGAGCGGCAGAGCTCTCCCAGAAGCGGAAAGGCAAAAACAACAAAAAACATGTTTAAAAAGGAAGGTGAAAGGTTTTAGCCATACTCATGCTCCACCGAAGCATTTACTCAAAAAAAAAAAAAAAAAAAAGTCTGAAATGATGAGATGCTGAAGAGCTTCACTCATCATGACCGCGACATATACATATCAATAATATTAAAGCAAACAGAGCTCTGAGCTCTGGTATTGGAATAGTATCGGTATCGTGCAAATATCCAAATTCAGGGCTCGGGATAGGGATCGGAAGTGAAAAATTGCGGATCGGTGTATCCCTAGACTGTTCAGTCACAGCAAAATAACACCGATAAGACTTGAGTCAAACTATGCTCCAGCGAACGTCGGTTATGATAACATATGCCTTAATTATGTTTATTTTTTTCAGGTTTGACGTTGTTCAACCTTAAGAGCAAATCCAGTGTTTGTAGCATGAGCAACATTAGGCACGTCAAAACAGCCAATTAAGATTTTAAAATAACTCACAGAAACACAGTAAAAAAAAAAAATGCAGACATAGCGAAACGTCTTCACTCAACACAACTCACCTTTTTTCTCACTGAAACGCAATAAAAGCGAGAAAAATAAATTACACGAAGACCACAAGAAAAGCGCCACTTCCTTGTTTTTGAAGTGTCGTAAACCGCTGTGAAGTATGCATGCTGCCCCCTACCGCACAGGAGGAAACAGCGCCGGCCTCACGCAGAAATGGTGATGGTGGTAGTGTTGGGTGGGGTGAGTGGGGTGGGGTGGGGGTAAGATTTATGTCAAAACTGAGGCTGAAATTTCAAACACTGACTTTTAACCTTTCAAAGCTTTTCTTTTCTCATTTGTGTACAGCATAACAACATAACATAATTTATTGTGTGAACAATGTTTGTACAAATAGTACAAGCACACATCAAAAATTAAAATTCCAGTATAATTAAAACCATAATAATACTAATAGCGCAATTAGTACATAAAACACCATCCAAAGTTGAAATATTAATTAAATAATAATAATAATAAAAAAAACTAAAATGCAATTAATAAAATAGCACCTAAAAGCACACCACCTAAGCTAAAACCATAACAATACTTAAAAACCGTAACAATACCTAAAATCCATAATAATACCTATCTTTAAAAACATTGACACTGGGCGAGTTAACGATGTGGTTTGGTAAACTGTTCCACAAGCTGACAATTCTGTTGTTAAAAAATGTTTTCTGACATGCAGTCTTGACCTAATAACCTTTAACATTGTCAAGTGGCCTCAGACCAGTATAATCTCTAAATAGAAAAAAATTGATTGCAATTAACATTTTTGTGGCAGTTTAATATTTTATGAGTTTCTTCTGTTTTCTAGTGTAGTAAATCCTTCCTTCAACATATTTTCATAATGTTCTAAACCAGGTACAATTTTTGTTGCCGTGCGTTGAACTCTTTCTAATGTATCTTTGTCCCTCTGCAGAAAGGGGGACCACACTTGCACACAAGTATATAAATACTTATATACTTGGAAACTGATAAATTACACTATGTAACAAATTTTTATTTTTGTTTTGTTCCTGGGTACACAGTGTGTTTTCCTAACCTGTTATGCCTTAAATAAATAGAAAATAGCTGTTATTCCAGAGAAACTTTGCTTCTGTGATCAGGACAATGATATTTTGAAATTTGTCTGTTTTCAAGAATATTCTCGATTCGCCTTCACTACTACTGAGTAGTCTTCTAGAATATACTTTAACTGCTAGAACTGTCCAGAATTTCCTAGAAGTTTCCAGAATTATCTAGAAATTTCAATAAACGTTTAGAACTTTCTAGAACGTAAATAAATAAATAAATAAAATCAAAGTTTGTGCTGAATGTAGTCATTTTTCCATAGACTTTAGACATAAGCAGTTGAAATATAACACTTACAAGCCAGGAACAAAAATTGTGTTACATATGTAGTGTATTAGTAAACAAAATACCTCAATCCTTTACTTACATAGCAGTATCTGTTTTATCTTTATTCATATAACACTCATAACAAGGATTTCTGCACCAAAGTGCATTACCTTGCATTTGTCACTATTAAACCTGAGTAACCATTCTTTTGACCAATCTGATAGCTTATCTAAATCATCCTTAATACAACTGTAATCCTCTAATGACTGCATAGGGTGAAACAATTTTGTGTCGTCTGCAAACACATTTTTAACATCTTCTGGGGTAAAGGTCACAGCACTGGGTGTACCCAAGAAATTAACAGTTCAGGAGCATTGCTATCAAACACACAGTGTACAAAATCATTACAATAAATCAGATCCTTGTCATCTTCAATTTACATAAACAGATTGAAAAAATTTGGTCAACTCAGCAGCAGTATGTTTTCACTCCCACTCGCAAAGACCCTCCTATTATCCTTGGGGTCAATTTGACCCCATTCAATGTTTATCATTCAAAAATAATACTTGACTTTTCAAACTTCATATTTCATGACTTTTCCTAATTTAATGGGTACATTTGATTTAGCATAAAATTTTCACAATGACATTTTTTCATTGTGCTGAACACATATTACACACATCGATGGTCCTCTGGTATCAATTTGACCCCAGGCTCTTTTAGCTGTCTAAAACTTGTCTGTCTGTGTGTGACCCATGTGAAATGTATCATCCCCACACCTGTAGGTGCACAGTTGATACATGACATTAGGGGGAGGATTGGGGGTGTATGTGTGTGTCTATGAATGTGTGGTCTACTTCTGACACCGCCTGAGAACTGATACAACTGATAATTCCCCCACTGTGGGGGCAGGATTTTCCCACAAGGACACTGGTAGTTCATGCAAAATAAGCTAGGATCAAGCATATAAAAGCTTGCACCGCAGCCCTCTAGCCAAATCATTCCTCATTGTGCTCCATCGGTACTGCAATCTTCATGGTGTCCCTCTTTCTCTTTATCTCTTGAAGATGTCATCTGGGAAAAGATTTACAGTGAATGAAGTTTTGGAACAGCTCTTTGACAGTGAAAGTGAAATAGAGGAGAATGTGTCTGAGACAGAGGATTGTGTAGAGGAGGACCCAGATTTTGAAGCTGTCTCATCTGATGAGAATGAAAGCGTTGAACCTCCTGTCTTCACTCAACCACAAGCAGACACGATCACTTCCAAAAATGGGGAGATAACATGGTCCCTTTCACCACTTCAACGGCAGGGTAGACTTGGTGCTGCTAATATAATCAAAATGGTACCAGGCCCCACAAGATATGTAGTCAGCCATATTGAAGACATCAAGTCATCATTTGATCTGTTCATAACTCCAACAATTGAGAATGTTGTTCTTGGGATGACAACAACTTGAACCCTGTGACCCTTAATTCAAATAACCAGGTTTAGAAAATGGATGGACATCGCACAACAGTTTTAGATCACCATTTCTAAGGTTTCAAACCAAAAATACGATCAAAAACTAGAGCACCACGCTTGTAGAGCGCAAACCTCTGCCAACTCTAGTTTCCAATTCCACAAAATTTTACCTTGGAAAAAAATTTCAAGGTCTAAGTCCTGTTAGAAGTGGCTTTTCATAAGCCAAATTAGAGGTGATCAAATGTCAGGAGTTTGTATTTAGTTCATGCACTTGAATCAAAGGTTTTTTTTGTGTGTGTGTGTGTGTTTTTTCAACTTTGTCAGTTTCTGAATTCTTTTTCAGATAATTTTCACAGAACATTGGTTATCTCTGCTATGCACAATTTGTCATTGTGTTTTGGCACTTGGTTTCTGAGTGATAACTGGAAGAGAGACAAACAGGCATAAAATTGGAACCTCCATCCAATTTTGTGGTGTAGGTAAATCCATAACAGAGACATGAGAGTAACTGAAGCACTTTTGATTGGCATATAATGCAAAATGTACACCAAATGGTCTTTTCAATATTAAATTAAAAAGTCCACAAAAGCCACGATCAGATCTAGTGATAGTGAGTGCCAGTCTGCATCTCACCTTCAAATATGAGAGTGATTGGGGCACGTTTGATGAACATATAATATAAAATATCCATTAAATGGGATTTTCAGGGAGGTGGTGGCGTAACAGCTTGCACCTTGGACTGGGATGCCAGCGACTCGGGTTCGCTTCCTGATCGCAGCCATGCTCCCGACTGGCACTCTTAACATCAGTGCTGGGGAGGAGGGAGAGACATGTGCCGTGGGCCCTTCTGGAAACAAGCTTCGTGCTTTTGTTGGTTACCCACATTAAATATGATCCTCTTTCTTCAATGTTAAATGGAAATGGCCACAAAATCTGTCATCTGGATCAGATCCAGCTCATGCTTTGTCAGTCGATAAATCCTACATAACACCTTCAAAGAAAGAAATGTGATATTTTTGACAAAGATATGAGTTTTTGAAAATCAGTTCAATGTTAAAGACGGGGATTTTTCTAAATTTCTAAGCTTTTCCTGACTTTGACCTTTGACCTATAACCTTGAAAATGGAATTAGTTTTAGCCTATCAGGATATGAATTTTCAGTAAAAATTTCAAAATGATATATGACAGATTGTGGGCTCCAGGCTGTTCACAAACAGACAAACAAACAATCAAACGGGCAAAATCATAACCTCCTCCAGCTTCGTTGACGGAGGTAAATATAGGAGAACAGCCACAAATTTAACTCTGAAAATGCATTTGTGAAGCACCGTAAAAAGAGTGCTGCAGTTGTGAAGAAGGAAAACTCAAATATGAAATAATACTTGCAAAGATTTGAATTTTTTTTCATTACTCTCATTCTCCATCTTTCAATTTTTTTGGCTCTGACTTTGATGTTGCACCATTTGATTTTGTCCATAGGAGAATGGCTGTTGTAGTTTAACTGCCACTTATTGGCACACTTCCTTTCTTGTTTTTGCAGCGTTGTGGAATTTCCTTGATTGCGAATCATCCCAGTAAATTCCTCACCTCTCTGGAATAGAAGCTGTTGCTCTGCTGGTGTTCTTCACTGTCTGTGCAGGTTGGAGATGCTTTCACCGCTGGCATTTTTCCATTCACAGAGATGCTGATCGTGATTATCAGGATCACTATAGATAGCCTATGTCAGTGGTTCCCACACCTACTTGTTACAAGGTTGGGTAGGATTACTTTGAAATGTAATCCAAAAATAATCAGATTACAAGTAATCCAAATGTATGTACATACATACATGTAATCCACATGTATTCTTTCAAAGTAATCCTACCCAACCTACCCCTGCCTGCCAGGCTTAGCTATGAATTTCATCCATTTTGGAATAAGGCTGTAACATAACAAAATGTGGAAAAGTGATTTCCAGGCGCACTCTAAAATAGATTTTGAACATTGCGCCTCCTTTAAATAAAAACAAATTCAACGGAAAAGTAATTAAAAAACATTTATTAAAAAAATTCCAGGTCAAACTATGTCAGACAACAAATTAAAAGTTGTCTTCAACAATTTTTTTTACTGCCTATAATCATCAAAGTCTGAACAGAATCTTCATTACAATCATCGTAATTGATGATTAAAACCCTTGCTGAAATCATGAACCTTTCCCCTGATAGACAGTGACCCACTATGAGTTCTTTAAATTTAGTGTGAATTTCTTGGCAGAAACAACAATAAAGAACTGTTGCTTCAGGGGGCAAAGGTTGAGGGATAACAGGGATCAGACAGGAGATTACACCCGTGTACATAACACAGATGTCCAGAACACAACAGAGTATTATGCTGCTCAGCTTCACTTTTGACCGCACTGCGCTTGTTTGTCTTGCAGCGGCTTTTCTGCTCTGTCCTTATCTTTCCTATTATGTTTCAGTGATTCAAAAGTGTTTTTTGTGTACATATTCCCCACCGACACAGGATTCTCCTTTGAGCCATTTAAATGAAACCCCTATTGTTGAGTGTTGAGTCAGAACACTGTTTTTCAATCACATTAGTACAGCACATTCTGTTCTCTTTCACTTCCTGATGACTGCGCTGCCTCTTTCCCTGAATAAACTCAGCCGCGTGCTTCTGCTTACACCAAAGACACTCATTCAGCCGTTCACATGCATTTTTACAACTGCCTGTCAGAATCCTGTACTTTATGTACTATTTAGTAAATGTGAATGAAAACCAGTGCAGTGAATAGAAGATTTGCACATTAGAACAATTACTGAATAACTATTAATTTCACACACTGTATGCACAAGTATAATGTTATTGTTGTCTAGAACAGAGACAAGATGTTTTAAATATTCTGCAGCTGAAGCATCTTATAATTATAAATTTCAGTAAGTTCATTTTTGATCATTGCTTAAGCACATGAAGGAGGACGAGGTGCCAACAAGCACACTAAGAGGATCAGAAAAACTATGCAACTTTCTGAGCACACAACTTCCTTTTTTGGTAGTATACCTCAAAACATATATAATACTTAGTCTCACCACAGAATTTCATGCGCCCCCTACAGGGGCTGCATGAGCATATTTTTTCAAGTCAAGATTTATTTACAGAGGACACATCCGGAACCTCAAATTCAAGATTCAAGATTCAAACAACTTTATTGATCCCTAAAAGGACAATTCATATCACACCCAGTTACCTCAGACAAAAAATACAGCAATTAATCCACAAATACTATTAAGTTGAATGTAATAATGGCACACATCTGAATTAAAACACCGCACATATACATTTGATTGTTTATGTACGCTAAACTTTAAGACAGTCCGTCATCCAAATTGAGGCAATATGAGTGTGTGTGCATGTGTGTGTGTGTGTGGGGGGGGGGCACAGCTGTCTCCTGCGCAGCCGCGAGCTTGGGGGAGCGGCAGAGCGGAGGCCTGGGGGGGGGGGGGTTAGGGTCAGAGACACAAGGGGAGGGGTGGTAGAAACCTTGGTAGGGGAGGCGTGCGTCATGCAGATGAGTTCATATCAGTTACTGAAGTTATATCAGAACCTGAATATATAGACCTTTGTTGGGTGATATCGACATTGTCAAACTCCTCTGTCCAGTGACCTCATGCGCCCATAAGGCAAGTGTCTCTTGATCACAAAGAGTGAGGAACCAGACACATGAACGTCACCATCGAGATAAGTGAATGTCTCCACAAGTTCCATACTTTGACCGCACACATGTACACTTCTGATGGCTGAGTCCAGGAAGCTATTGAAAGCCTGGATCTTAGCATTGATCCAGGACAATTGCAAAGACAGACATGACACATGTCATGAACTGCTTGGGACTCCGGCAAGGACAGTCGCATTCCTCCCTCTCCTCTCCTCCTTTCTGTTCTCTGTCTCTGTGCCAACCTTCAAAAGTCCCAGCTTCACTAGACTGTGAATTCTTCAAATTAAGATTTGGATTAACCATGGAATTGATTAGTTGGTCTCTCAATGCTATTGACACCATTTTTTCCGATAAAGAAATCAGGGCTGGGGGACCCTGTGTGCCCTGATGGAACCTACCCAGCGGGCTATGCTGTCCACGCCTGAGAGAATGGAGTGTGACATGCTTGGCTCCACTCTCTGTGGAAGCCGTTGAGGATTTATTTCTATTCGCTTTTATGGTGGGAGATTTGGTGCTGATTGGTTTGTTCGCTGCCCTGACCCACAGGAATATTAGCAAGACGGCTGCTTCCAGAATCTCGTCTCCTCATCTGTCCCTCATGATTAATCAGTTGGGCAATGCTGTGAAATCTCAGACTGTGTGAACTCTTGAACTCAAATGCAAAATGGATACCATCTGGAGCATATCGCAGCATTGCAAGGGAATGTGCTGCTGAGGACCGGAGAATATTCTTCATAAATTTGGACTCTAGAAGGTCAGAGGTGCAGTAAATGGAATTCTGTATCTCTCCACCTAACATCAACATGGCAGCCGTATCAGCTCCTGAAGGCCAAATACCCTGCTCTTCCCCCAGAAGGATCTATGGCCTTGGTAAAGGAATTTGGCTCCCCCTTCTCATCTATCTACCTCCTCCTCCAGCCTGCTGTTGCCTAGCAATGTCAGACTTTACACACACAGACAGAAACTGACAGAAATTGAACTCATCTGCAGATGACACATGTCTCCCTCATTCCATCCCTATTACCCCCCCCATGTCTCTCTACTCCCCTCACCCTGGCTTCCTCCCTGCCACCCTGGAGGCAGCGCTTTTTTTAATGCTGCAGCCTTCAACTCCAAGTTGGGCAGCGCGGGCCCCTCCTGCTGCAGCCTTCACCCACTTGCCTCAATTCGGATGACGGACTGCTTCAGGTTTAGTGCACATAAACAATGTCACATGTATATGTGTTTTAATTCTGATGTGTGCCATTATTATGGTAAACAAGTAATAATTATGGAGTAATTGCTGGATCTTGTCTGAGGTAATTGGAGTGTAAATGTAATTTTGTTGTTGTTGCACTCGTGTAATGACAATGTCAATAAATCTCATCTAATCTAATCATGTGTTCCTCAAATACAGTATCTATAAAGCAAAAAGAAATCCAGCATGATCATATGGACTCAGTGACAAGGCCTAAAGACAAAGTCAAGACAATTGGTAAGGCAATGGTCAATTATTTATTTATTTATTTTTATTCAGCCAAACATTCATTTGCCACTTCAAAATGAATTCAAATGACAGAGATGAAAGCAATATGGTTGATATTATGCAATGAAAATGAAACAACATACTTGTACAACATCTCTCATCACTGTCTAATATGGAAAATGTTCGTTCATGTCCTTTTATTAACGCGAAAGATGTAAAAACTGTTCAGTATTACAGTGTTTTTCCTCAGAGACTGTTCTCATACTAGTATAGAAGAAGTGAGGAACCAGGACAAGACAAAGCCACCCATTGTCACTTTCATTGAAAGGCAAGTGAAAACTGTAACTAACTCAGTTTTTGGAATATTCAGGATGTTCCATCCCTGTCAGTAAATGCCCATGTAAGCAAAACCACATCACTACCTAGTTCTAGAACAAAAAGAACTAGGTTTGGTGCCGGTGTGAGTACTGTGGAAAATAAAACTCAGCCTGAAGATACAGGAAGGAAGAAATGTTTTGGCTTAAGAGCGGTCTCTGCTGATTTCTATCCTCAATTGGGAAAAAAATGTTCCAAAATAAGAAGATAATCTTCTTAGAAGAAAATGATTAATATTGCTTGTATAGTGGACACAGCAGCAAAGACAGCAGAAAACAACTTACATGTCGAAGATGTAGCCTAAAATATCTGACCCTATTCCATTTTCTTTCAAAGTAAAAAAACAAAAAACAACAACAACAACAAAAAAAAACTGAGCAAACAGAAAGGACATGTGACAGATCAGATGACGACACTCTGGTTTTGAGAGATCTTTCCGATGCTGGTGATCATAGCGGTGTAAGTTAAAGTAGGTAAACGACATAAGATTCTGTTACATGCTTTCATGGATTAATGGTGTATGGGAGTATTATGTCCACCCTAATAAGACAGAAGGCACATATATGTAGTATTCTGGGAAAAGGCGTCATTATGCAAATAAGAAGAAGTGCTTTGATTTTGAAGAAAAGCTTCAGAATCCACTCCCTGCTGAGTATACTGGTTTTATGAATGACACTGTTGGCAAGGGTTCGGCTGAGAGGGTTCCTAATGAGGATTTGGAACATAATCATGAAAAAATTTGGTATATCCCGAATGAGTAAAGTGTTTGTTTCCAATGAGTGTCCCTTTTACAAGGGCCAGACCGTATTGGTTACTGACTGGAGTAGTATCTAGATTTAGGAAAGAACCCGTGGCAATCGCAGCAGATACTGATTCTATGCTTTACTAGGTGAAGGCATGTATGAAGACACTGATGTGCGAGGTTTCTCTAGAGGTCTGAAGGGGATTTAAATTGAAATTTGGTCCATTTAAGAATGATGGTCCATGTCTTCGGTGTAATATAGTCTCTCACCTGCTTTGATGTGCAGAGGATAATAAAGAGCAGTTCAGCCAGGACACAATCTGTAATGTCCAACATCACTTTTATGATGATGACTGTTTTGTTTGTACGCTCAGAGGAGGAGGCAGTGTTTTTTTTTCAATATCATGGCCTTGTTATTTAATGTGGACTAGATTGTAATACCTCAAAACCACTAATGATTTCCTAGTTATTTTTTGTAAAGGAAAGAGGCAGAGAGGGTGACCATATTAGTATTAATACCTCTGCCAACAAAGTTGGAAAAGGTAATGTTTTGACCCGTTTGTTTATCTGTCTGCTTGTTTGTTTATGACCAGCCTGGAGCCCACAATTTTTCATATAGCATTATGAATTTTTTTTACTGAAGATTCATATCCTGATAGACAAGAATTGATTATATATGCAAGGTCAAAGGGCAAAGTCAGGAAAATCTTGGAAATTTAGAAAAATCCCTATCTTTTACATTGAACAAATTTTCTAAAATTTACACCTCTGTCAAAAAAAATCAAATTTCTTTCATATTTGAAGGTGTTATGTAGAATGGTATCCTTTATCAACATACAAAGCTTGATCTGGATCTGATGATGATAGACTTTGTGACCATTTAAATTGAACACTGAAAACCCCATTTAATGTATATTTTACATTGTATCTTAACCAAACTCACCCCAATCACTTTTATATTTGAAAGTGAGGTCCAGACTGGCACTCACTATTACCTGACAAAGTTTGATCCTGATCTGATCTGGATTGCGGATTTTATGGACATTTAATTTAATACTGAAAAGCCCATTTGGTGGACATTTTGCATTATATCTCAATCAAAAGTGCCTCAATCACTCATTTTTCTGTTATGGATTTACCTACACCACCAAAATTGGATGGAGGTTCCAATTTTATGCCTGTTTGTTTATCTTCCAGCTACCAGTCAGAAACCAAGTGCCAAATCGTGTATAGCAGAGATAACCAATGTTCTGTGAAAATTATCTGAAAAAGAATTCAGAAACCAAAAAAGCTAAAGAAAAAAAAAAACCCCTGACAACACCACAAAAAACTTTGATTCAAGTGCATGAAGTAAATACAAATTCCTGACATTTGATCACATCTAAATTAAACTAATGAAAAGCCACTTCTAACAGGACTTTGACCTTGAAATTTTTTTTCCAGGTAAAATTTTGTGGAATTGGAAACTAGTGTTGGAGGAGGTTTGCGCTCTGCTCGTGTTTGTACTGTAGTTATTATTATTATTTTATCATTATTTGGGCAGTACGGTTGGCTTAGCGGTTAGCACTGCTGCCTCACAGCAAGAAGGTCATGAGGTCGATTCCCACCTGTGGCATTTCTGTGTGGAGTTTGCATGTTCACCCCGTGTCTGTGTGGGTTCCCTCCGGGTGATCCGGCTTCCTCCCACATCCAGAGACATGCAGGTTAGGTGGACTGGAAACTTTAAATTGACCGTAGGTATGAATGTGTTTGTCTGTCTGTATGTGGCGTTGTGACAGACTGGCGTCTTGTCCATCATGTAGCACAATTGGCACGCCTGTTGTTTTCCTGTGTGGTTGCCAACCAGGATGCAGGGTGATTCTGTAATGTGGAGATGCAGCAACACATGGCACCAGCGCCTGCTCCCAGACTGTGACCTGTTGCTCTTCAACTGTATAATCATGCCCTCTCCACTCCCATTAAATAAAATTTGGAAAATCATTGCCGTTCACGTTTGTTTTTATGGTGGTGGAGTTTGTGGCCGTTTTTAGCACAAGCGTGACATTTCTTAGTTATTTTTAATAAACAGTCTCTGTTGGAAATGGTGGAGAACGACGCGCTCTTCCTCTACTGATCCCACAGAAAATAACTCTCCCTTGATGACAGATGTCCCTGTGGGTTTGCAGAATTGTGTTCGCTGGTGTTACGTCACCCGGATGATTAACAAGTGCACCATGTTCCTCTCCAGAGCTGCTGGCTTTCTGCCAGCAGTGGGCCAGCTTCTGACTGGAATTCACCCAGTGTGGAAAGCAGTGAGTGAAAAACATCTCACGTCACATCACCTTCTGGGTTCCACTGATGATCACAAATTGTTCTCATAACAATTATTTTAAAGTTAGGAATCTTTGTTTTCTTTTAATAGAAATAAAGAACAAATTATGAACAGTAGCTGAAGTGGTAAAACATTACACATGGACATGTACCACTTTGGGCACTTCAAGGTAGGCTTTGCTGTGCAGAACATCTGGATCATATACTAACTTTTTAGAGTAATTTTCTGAATCCATATGAGACCTGCTTACACATTTTAAAACGGTTTTGGTTTTTGGTGATTTTACCCTCTTCCTGTACAGTGGGGTGAGGCAACCCTTCAGGCCAACACATTTCAAAATGCTTACTGGATATGGACAACGTGTGTGTGTGTGTATGTGGTGTGTGTGTGTGTGTGTGTGTGGTGTGTGTGTGTGTGTGTGTGTGTGTGTGTGTGTGTGTGTGTGTGTGTGTGTGTGTGTGAGAGCTGGGGGAGGGGGTGGGGTTCCTAATGTGTGATCAGCTAGTCAATGTTATGTGTCGGACGCAGCCCGGAGAACCGACCAGCGTTTGAAGGACCCAGTATAAAATAAGCAGAGCACGGTACAAAGGATAACAGAATTTAATGAACATAACAGTGCTGTGATAAATATAAAAGTGCGCGGTCTGGCGTGGTGGATTGCGGTGCGCTCCCAGCAGCGCTAACGGTCTGGAGCCAGAACCAATTCGGACCCAAGGACCCCGCCGACACCCCCCAGGTGGCTGCGACAAACCGAGTCTGTGAAAGAAGGAATCATTATGTGAGTCCACACTCAACACACAGAGAGAACGCTCAAAGGTGCACAAACAGCAAACACTTCCTGGCTTGGTTACTAATCAGCTTCCCATCCTGCAGGCATAGAACATCCAGTTCACAAAACTCCACTGCAGTGGAAGCTGATTTAAACGACCAACATACAGCTCAATATAATAAAGGTGTGAGGGACACCACATTTACTGACTGTATAAATGTTAGTCACAAAATCTAACGTACCTCAGGAAGTGTGCTGACGAGCGTGAGACCTCACCCCCTCCTCTTTCACAGACCATGCATCAAACCTGGACGTTCTCTGCATCCACTGATGATGAGATGGCTCTTGAGACGACGATCTCACCCGTCTGGTCACAAGGTCGAGTCTCTGGCAAATACACACTGTGTACTCCAGTCTTAAATGCCACCATGTTCCAATCCATGTAGATGCACCACAGCTGTGAGTCCTGACGAGCCGCAGGTGATCAGCCTCAGGTGATCAGGGTGAGGTCCTGATAAACTCAGCTACACAGCCACTCAGTCCCAATGCAAGCCACCTGGAAGGAAAAACAAAAGACAGAAACAAAAGGCAGCCAGGCCCCCCAGCCATACAACAGTCAAGTTGTAATAATGTGCGTGTTCTCAAATTTGATTTAGTACAACTACATTATCATATTTGTTTTCAGCTATTCCCAGTTGCTCGGGGCACCGCGGCAAATCCCCGTAGAGATATGCAATTGGATTTGCCATTTTATGCCAGATGCATATTAAAACATTGTTGGGAATTAGCAGGGGTGGTGGCCAAGTAGTTAATGCACTTGGTTTCAGTGCAGATGGTTCCCCGGTTCAAATCCTGCTCCTGCCACATTTCTCCATGCAATATGGAGTTGCATCAGGAAGGGTATCTGGCATAAAACGTGTGCCAATTCAACATGCAAATCCACTTTGGTTTTGCTGTGGTGACCCCGAGTGCAAAACAAGGGAGCAGCCGAAGGGACTTACTATATTGTTGGGAAGTAGTAAAATAAATACATCATTAATCACACATAAAGGTATATACTTTTTATTCCAGACAAATCACATAGAGTAGATTTTTACATTGAAGGAGGACATTGTTAGTTGCTGTTTATAACAGCTACAAGTCGACTCATATTTCGCAAAACTATGGAACGTGCACACAAAATGCACAAACTTCATTCTTCACATACTTTATTGTGCACCTGAAGGGTAGAGTTGTATTTGGCAAAGTTTATGTAGCACAAGCATGCAACCAAATCACATTCTCAAAAGTTTTTTTTTTAGTACACTGGCTTAGAATAAAGACCTCATTCACATGTACTTATATAACTGCACCCCACAGTTCACCCCCCCCCCCCCCCCCCAAAAAAAAAAGGTTTGGGTGGGTATATCAAGCTGTGTATCTCATGTTTCTATGGCAGGACAAGGAACGGTCTTTACATTTCATTTTTTTAAGGAAGTAAAAGTGAAATAACCATCTTGTGAGTCTGTGGCATAATAGATATATAACCTGCGGTATGAACAAACAAAACAGTACAAATACTTTAGCGCAATCTCTGTGCTATAAAATAATATCCTTGCCAAATGTTGGGTGAGCTCTGCTACCCGTGGCTCCTCTGTGGCTACAGCCCTGCAACAGGAAAGAAAGTACAAAAGACACACAGAAAGAGAGAAAAAGAAATGATAGAGACAGAAAATAAGAAATCAATAACAACAACAGAGGCAAAAAAGGAGAGTTTGATTTTTTAAAGTAATTTCATTACATAAACTGTTTTCTAGTACTCTTTTACAAAATAGTAACATTGTCTGCACTCTGCATAGAGCTTGACAGGAAAAATATAATGTAATGCTAAAATACCCTCGGCCGTATGAGCATAAAAATAGGAAACAGAATGTGACCTTTTGACCCCTTAAAATAGGTCAAAATTAGCCATCTTTGAACGTGGTCTAAGGTCTATGTCCCAAGAATGCTCCCTGTGAATTTGAAGACCCTGGTAGTAATAGAACTGGACTTACGAGTATGCTGAGCACAGACAGATGGACAGAAAGACAGACACAAAGTCTTTGCAATACCCGATGGCCTTATTTTGTCCTCAGGTAAAAATGCGAATGACTGGTGAGTGAGTGAGTTAGTCCATCCTAGCCAGCTGGTGTAGACAGTAACTCAAAAACAATGAATGGTATCTTGTGATTCACTGATTCTTACCCGAACGATGGTGAAACAGAGACCATAGTGTTTGGACATTCTGGCATGCCGAATGTTGTACCATCAAACTTTGTTGTTCTGGCTAATTCTTTAAATGAGCTGTTAAGAATTTGGGAGTGATATCTGACAGCTGTTTGAGGCTCGATCAACAGATAAATGCTGTTGTCAAAGCAAGTTTTTTCAAAGTTACATCTTCTGGCTAAAATACGAGCCCTCGTAAAATCCTTTTCTCAGTACACATGATCTTGAGACGGCCATTTACCTTGTAATCTTGTGTGCCAATGAGTAAACGTGTCGTAAACTGTGCGTAAACTATGTGTAAACTGTGTGAGCTGGTGTGCCAGTGTGCAAATAAAAAAAAAAATGTTCAAAATTTCTGGCACGCATAAATTTCATGCCACTTGCGTGAGCTAGTCATGACCACTGCGCAACCAATTCGGAAACACTGTGTGTCGCTGCATGTCATTGTGCACAGGGCGTTGCGCAGTTTGCACATAGGGCCTCGTGCAGTTTGTGCATAATTTACACACTTCTATTAGTGCAGCAGAAAACAGAACATTTACAGAGGAATCCTTTAAATAGTGATGCAAGCACCAAATTTGTCACAAATACTCCTTAGACATTACTCTTTTGAAAAAACAGAGTGTCCACTTGAATTTTCAATAGGCGGCCAGGTAGGTCAATGAAGATTTACACAGGGGTCAAAATTTAAAAATGCTCTAATTATTTTGAAAGGTATTCCATATTATGTGTCTGATCATAAAGATTCGAAAAAGGTATAGTTTGTACTATCTGTGACTGAATTCTATGAAGTTATGGGCTAAAAAAAAAAATAGCAAAAATGGCGAGAAAGGTCAATATCAGTTTGTACAGGGGTCAAAAGTTAAAGTTGCTCCAATTTTGGTAAAAAGTGATGCAAATTATTGGCTGAGCAAATAGAGTTTTAAATGGGAACATACCATGTGTCATGCTTAGTGATCATAAAATGGTATCATATGTTGCTAACATACGTGGTCTATTAGAAAAGAAACCGACCTTTTTATTTTTTTCAAAAACTATATGGATTTGAATCACGTGCAATTACATCAGACAAGCTTGAACCCTCGTGGGCATGCGTGAGTTTTTTCCCGCCTGTCGGTTGCGTCATTTGCCTGTGGGCAGGCTTTGAGTGAGGAGTGGTCCACCCCTCCCGTCTATTTTTTCATTGTTCAGGAATGGCTCAGAGACTGCTGCTTTGCTTGATCAAAATTTTTTCAGAAACTGTAAGGCACATCCGAGTGGACACCATTCGAGAAATTCAGCTGGTTTTCGGTGAAAATTTTAAGGGTTGATGAGAGATTATGGAGTGTTACTGTGGCTTTAAGGACAACCCACGGAGCTGGAGGGCGTGCCGCGCTCCGAGCTGCCATTGTCAGCCTGTTTCGAGCTGAAAACTTCCAAATTTAAGCCTCTGTTGACCCAGGACATCGTGAGAGAACAGAGAAGTTTCAGAAGAGGTCGGGATCAGCAGTTTATCCGGACATTCCACTGTTAAAGGAGATTTTGTAATGAAAGACGTGCGGATGGATTCGCGCGTCGGCAGGCAGCCGCTCATGGCCCGGTGCCACAGAGAAACAACTCCGTGTTGATAACCATTCGTAAAATTCAGGCGGCTTTCGATGGTTTTCAGTCGAGTGAGTATCCGAGAAACTGTTTAACAGCTGGGCATGTTCAAACTTGTCCCGTAACGCTTCCAACGGAGGTGGAACAATGTTAACAATGTTAAACAATGTAAAACAATGTTAACCACAACCCCTCACCCATAACCACAACCATTACAAGGCTGTGCTATGTATGAATTGAATTTGGAATTATTACGGCTAGCCACTTTGATTTCTGAAATTATGGTAAGACCCTTAGACCCCTGAGGGTTAAATTCCGATGGGAATAAATAGAAAGAAACACGAAGAAACAAGAGCCAGACAAAATGAAAATAAACCAAAAAAAGCGTGACAGAACGACATCCAGGCAAAAATAATGTAAAATTAAACCAATCAATCAGCAACAACAAAAATACAGAAAGCTACACAGAATTAAAGAAAAGAACAATATTTAAGAGAAAATGAACAAAAAAAACAAAACGAAAATACAGCAAGACAAACATAGAAAAAGGAGAGAAAAATAAACCAGGAAGTGAAGAAAGACATAAGAGCTCATGTTTGTTATCAGTTTCTTAAATGGAACCTTCAAATAAGTGTTCGGTAGCGGTTAGAGTTAAAAAAAAAAGAAAGAAAAGTGAATAAATAAAAGGTGGTGTTTCGTGGTTATGGGAGCAGTAGGTCTTTAATTTGGGACGGTCACCTGCCGGCGGATCTCCGTGTTGTTGTGGAAGGGGACGCGGCGGTACAGTGTGTTCCGGCTCGGCACGGAACGGGTTACAGGTCAGGGTGTCTGTTGGAACACAGTGTTCTCAGCAGCAGCGACGGCGGCAGCGAAGCTACAGTACAGCCGGAACATTGTGTTACTTTGTGGCTGCTTTCCAAGACCTGCCCCGAATTTTACACTAAATCTCCTCCCACAACTCTGTGTGTGTGTGTGTGTGTGTGTGTGTGTGTGTGTGGTGTGTGTGTGTGTGTGCGTGTGTGTGTGTGTGTGTGTGTGTGTGTGTGTGTGTGAGAGAGGGAGAGAGTCAGTGTCTCTCTGCCACCCGTGTCTTTGTGAAGTCCATGTGGTTACTACACACCGGCAGCGTCAGCACACATCGTGGAGCGAGACAAAAACAACCACATGCTCAGGAACATCGAGTTCTGCGGAGGATACACGAGTGGGCCACGGTCCACAGTGACGTCACAGAGGAGAAGAATTCAAGACAATGTAAGTAAAGTCACCGCAACATATGGCTTTTTTTTCCAAAATGTTTAACGTTAATGATTTGCTCTGTAAAATATGTGATGTCAACCGTCAGTAGATTTTAAGATTACAGGTTGCACAGATACAACAAATATATTTAATTGATGATAATTATATAGGCTGTAACCAGTTTATTTTCTTTTTCATTCGTAAAAGATTACCAAATCAAAATAATGTATTATTTTCTGTTGATTAACTGAGCTATCGTAAAAAATTACATTACCAAATTAGCTGTGACGTTCACTTGAGTGCAGTTCAAATGTATTCAATTTAAAATAACTTGAGAAGCTTTAACTGGTTAAACGTTTACATAAAAAAAAAAAAAGACTAAATAAAGGTAAAACCCTATCAAATCAATGTAATTAATGATTATTTTAATCCTATAGGACTCATCAAACTTGAGCATTTTAATTGAAGAGCTCAAAGTGATGTCCAGTGTACAGGAAAACAAACGCCCCAGAAGCTGTAACCAGTCAGATTACTACATTACGAAATAAACTGCATCATAATGCTTTTTTTCCCCTCCAAAGGACTTCACAGTGATGTTATAAGCCTGCATCTCTAACCTGTGGACCATCACCTCTCTAAAATAGGTAAACATTATGAAATCAAAGTAGTTGATTCTTATTTTTCTGTCAGTGAGTAATCAATTAATCAACAAATCATAAACACTGATTCAAAATTACTGTTTAAATTCAACAGCTCAATGCGATGCCCAAATACAAATATTACATTTTTCATACAACTGAGACAATGAACAGTTGAGCAGCTGTAACAAACATTTACATTAAAAAATGTTAAAACCTATCAAATCAAAGTAACTGATGATTGTTTTTCTGCTGATGTTTAATAAAATTTCAAAATCTTCAATGATTAAAAACTGAGAATGAAAAACTGAAAAGCAATTGTTTTGCATTTTTAAATTAATTGATTATCAAAATAGCCGGTAATTATTTTTCTGCTGATGAATAACTGCCAAATTGTTTAACCTTTCTTAAAAATGACTAATGTGATGTTCAAATGACTGTCAGGCAAAGTTATTCTAATTATAGTGACCTAAAAAATAGGAAACAAAAAACAGTATACACTCATTTGGGACTGTCCACGTAGTCAACCTTTCAAAAATTAAAAAAATAGCCAGTGATAGTAATAGTTCTTCCTTTATCTCTTCACATTATTGATTGATTATTATTTTTTCCAACTATTATTCAGCCAAGTAAATGACACTGGGCTTCACTTGGCCACACCAAAGCACTGTGGGACAATAAAACAAAAGAGTAAAGTGGCAAAAATGGCTGCTGGAGAGGTTTATTTGTGCTGGGCCTAAAAAGACACTAGACATAACGTAAGAAAGTCTCCCGTCTTCACATAAATACATAAGTAAGTGAATACATAGAGTCCTGGTGCAGGTGCGTAACAGCTAATCATTAAATACAATGGTGATCTTTGCGTCTGCTCCTGGCTGAGTCCAGTGAAAACAGCTTTAACATGGATATGGTGATAATTTGGATATGGATATGGTGATAATTTTGGTGGGGTACACAAGGACAGGGCAGGGTGTCTCAGTGTCCTGCAAAATAAGGACTGATAAGATTGGCAGTGTGTGGGTGTGAATGCAGCACTGGCATTAGTTTCCTCTGGAGGTGGATGAGGACATTGGTTTACATCCAGAATCCCTTCAGGGTGAGGTGTAGCTTCATAAATCACAGATTGTACATTCTTTGTTTTGTTTTGTTTGAAATATAACATTAGCACCAGTTTATGAGCTGATTATAATTCATTTTGGACTTAAGTATAACCGTGCTGGTACATAACGGTGTATAATGGGGGAGTCTGACGATTTTAAATGAGTGTGTTTCAAATGTGTATTTAGATGTGGTTTGGAGACTTGGCCGACTGACTCTGACACAAGTTGAGGCAAAGTGAGATGAATCATCTCTCTCAGCTTTAAGGAGACATACATAATGAAAAGACATAATGAAATCAAACAACATTTCATTGCGACCTGACTCCGGATAAGGCAGAAGAAAATGGATGGATGGACGTATACATATAATGAAATCAAACAACATGTTTTCTCTCATTCTGTTGAGGGGTTCTGAACCATTTTTGTTGCTTGAAAAAAAAATTGAAATTACTCTCAAATTACAGAAAGCAGTCTGCATCATCAAATGCAAAGAAATGTCAGAGTGCAAAACTTTAATTATGTGTTACATCAACATCTTCGTCAAGTGACGTGTATGAAAGCAGCTGAATGGGTCAAAGCTTTTCCCAAACAGTCCCAGCATATTGTTGCATTTGTCCATTTAGTCGTAGGTTTAATGCTAAAATGATGATTGATCAAAAATAATAATAATAAATAAATAATAATAAAAAAAAAAAAATCAAAGAAAGTTTTTTTTTATATATATATATTTGATTAATTCAAACTAATGCAAGCGTTTGACTATTTCTGGTTTGTTAAATGTGAAGACGTGCAGCTTTTTCCTCACATGTTCATGAATCAGCAGTGACATGGATTCTACAAAAGTACACGGTGTCCATGAATATGATCTTTACGTCACTGTGTTCTGAGCCGGCATTCCTCTGCACAGTATCACAGTTACAACGGTATACAACTGCGTCTGTAAAGATTTTCAAGTGTATTGTTGGATCTGAGTCTTTAAGAAATAATTTTTCTCTCTGAAAGGAAAGAAAATGAGCAATGAATACCTTTTACTGTAATAATCTAAATGTTCTTCAAAAACAGGTCACCTGTTTTGCACAAATGCTTATGATCTACAAATACAAATGTTTGATCATTCAGAATAATTTAGATCTGCTTTTCTATGTCCTAAAACGTAAGTTGGTTGTGACTGAAGGTGTGTGATGTTGTTGAACACCAACTGCACTGCCACTGGGGAACCGTGAATAGAGGGAACACTATGTTCAGACACACACACACACACACACACACACACACACACACACACACACACACACACACACACACACACACACACACACCACACACACACACACACAAACAGAAGGGCTTCCGAAGTGAAATGCATCATATTTAAAACGGTGGCATCAAAGAAAATGAGGCACTTTTTGAAAGCAATTTTTTTTTTGGTGCAGAGTGACACAAAATGAATTAGACAGTTTCAGTCAGTTATGTTTTTTTTCAACATATGTGCAAAGAAACACATGCTGCCATGGCATGAGCATGCATATTTCCTAAGATCTTGCCAACAACAAGAATATTTAAAATGTATTCCTTCATTGATTATGCAGCAACCTTGACTGAGCTCGCTGCCAAGTTGATGCTTTAGTTGATTTAGGTCAAGCTGCTCTGCTCATTGTCAATCATTACTTTAGTTAGCAAAGCAGAATATTTACAAATGGTCATCATCACAAACTTAGACGTCCACAAGAGCTGATGGGAAACTTCTAGAATTCCCATGTGTGGTTTATACTGTTTTCCTCTCCTAAAAAAAGTAAAGTTTGATGCTGGGACACCGTCCCATTGGAAATGCTAAATGGCTGTGATGTTGTCAGCTTTGGTTTTAGAGTGTTTTCAGTTAGTACTTTTCAGAACAGATAAAGTCTTAATTTTTTGGCAAATAGTTTAGTAGTCATTATAGCACTGCATTCTAGGCCCTTTTTCTCTGACACTGTGGTCAAAACTCAAGGCCGTTTTGTAAGACAGCTGTGCCATGACAGTGTACATTGTAAATTCTGCAGTTTTGCAAATTTTGAACAATTGGACATGGCTAGTTTCTGTGAAGATGTTGGTTGCAGAAATATGGTACACAGATACAACGGAAAATCCTGAGCAGCTGGTCTGCTCTGTGTAAGCCTGATCTTGTCAGATCTCAGAAGCTAAGCAGTGTGGGATCTGGTTAGCACTTGGATGGGAGACGCTGGGGAGTACGGGAAGCGGCCGATTTTACGACAACCAGTTAACTTATAAAAACTATAAAAACTGCACTTCTTTATTAAAATGACTACAAATAAGATAAGGGTGAAGAATTTTCAACTTGCCTGAGAGAAACGACGGCAGAAAAAAGTGCTCCGCTCGCTTCCACACTTGCAGTGGCCATTTGCAAAGCACTGTGTGTGCAATCCAACCTCTGGTGGTGGGCTACCTGATTGGTCTGTTGAGGCCATCAACGCTCAGTGATTGGTCTGGTCTGTTGAGCACTCAACTTGCTTAACGTCACTCAGCCATTGGTACGTTGAGCGCTCGACGTGCTTAATGTCGCTCAACCATTGGTCAACATAGGTACCGGATTGCTCAACCACTTGGGAACACCAGGGGCTGTGTGCTTCTCTAGGTAAAACTGGAGTTGCATCAGGAAGGGCATCCATCGTAAAACCTGTGCCAAATACCAATGCGAATCTGGTTGTATCTGCTGTGGTGACCCCGAACATATGGGAGCAGCTGTAAGGGCGATGACAATACAATGGAAAGTCCTGCTTTTTTTGTTGGTAGTTGTTACAAATGAACAAAACAGATAAAGTTTAGATGCAACCGTTCACATTATACAGCTAGATTCATATATTGTTGGCAGGGGAGAATAAGGAGAAGAATTCTAGGGGTCTGTGATTGACATGGGCCCAGAGAAGCTCCTAATACAATTATAATACTGACAAAATCATATGGGGTGGCCCAGGAAGATTTCTTTTAATGGGGCCCAAAATCCCTGGCAGCACCCCTGATTGTTGGTCAAAAAACAATCATACCAGTTTTTAAAGCAGAGGCAGGTATAGACCACAACTTCAGTTGTGGTAATTCTGTTAGGGTAAATCATTTACGCAATTGAAAGTTGAATTGTAATATAAACAGGAACATCAGGTTCTGACTGTTACATAAAAGGTCGACATTTTAACAGTTTCTTTTCTCCCCTAACATCAGCTTATAAAACAAGCAACAAGTGACAACATTTTGAAATGATTTTTTTTTTTTTTTTTTGCTTGAATATGTTTTTAAAAGACACTTGATGGTCAATTTTGTTCTCCTCTTGCATGTTGTATTTTCTCATATGATCATTATGTCACGATTTTACACAAAAGTGCTAAGCTTTGAGCTGACGATACAAGGAAATCAGGAATATTGTTTGCTAACACAGTTTGACAGCTTTTAATTTTTTCCACAGTTGTGGTCAGAAGTGTACATACTCGTGCTTTAATGATGTATTTTAATTGTTTGTTTGCCAGGGTGGAATGGCTGTACAGCATGCATCATTAATTATTTAAACAACAAGAATTGGTGTACAAATATGCTTTTATTTGGGATCTTCTCTAAGCCACACAGGGTCAAAATTATACATACAGTCTCAAATAAATACATTCACTCTCAGTAATATTTGGTTAAATGTCCCTGAGTAAGCTGCACCTCGATCAGACACTTTTGATAGTCATCAACATGCTTGTGGCATAATTCTGGCAGGCTGTTTGGCCACTCTTCTTGGCAGAAATCATAAACTTCTTTTAAACTGATTGGTTTTGTGGCATGGACCCATCATTTAAATGTAATCCACAAATTTTCAATAGGTTTGAGGTTGGGGCTTTGGGAAGCTTAATGCTAGCCTGCTTTATCCAACCCACAACCTTCCAAAGGGACGTGCCTGGCACACCTCTCCAGCGAGGCGTCCAGGGGGCATCCGGAAAAGATGCCCGAGCCACCTCAGATGGCTCCTTTCGACGTGGAGGAGCAGTGGCTCGACTCCTAGCTCCTCCCGAGTGACCGAGCTCCTCACCTTATCTCTAAGGGAGCGCCCAGCCACCCTGCGGAGGAAACTCATCTCGGCCGCTTGTACTTGCGATCTCGTTGTTTCAGTCATGAGCCAAATCTCACGACCATAGGTGAGGGTTGGAACGTAGATCGATCGGTAAATCGAGAGCTTTGCCCCCCTGCTCAGCTCTCTCTTCACCACGACGGTCCGATACAGCGACCGCGTCACTGCAGATGCTGCACCGATCCGTCTGTCGATCTCACGCTCCATCCTTCCCTCACTCATGAACAAGACCCGAGATACTTAAACTCCTCCACTTGAGGCAAGGACACTCCACCGACCTGAAGAGGGCAAGGCACCTTTTTCCGGTCGAGAACCATGGCCTCGGATTTGGAGGTGCTGATTTTCATCCCAGACGCTTCACACTCGGCTGCAAACTGCCCCAGTGCACGCTGAAGGTCCTGATTTGACAAAGCCAACAGAACCACATCGTCCGCAAACAGCAGAGATGAGATTCTGTGGTTCCCATACCGGACCTGTGCTTGAACATGGTGTTCGAGCACAAGTGTGCATTCCCAACTTGTTTAAATCCACAATTGTTCTTCTTCTTAGATCTTCACTGAGTTCCTTGGACTTTCTCATTCTTTTGAGTTAGTCCAGTGAGTGCTGTCAAACACAGCCTTTTTATGCTGGCAAAAAGAAACTACCAGTTGTCAGTTTTAATCACTAATGAGGAGTTAACAGGCCTTGGCATGTCACAATAAAAGACACCGTAGAACCTTTAGCAACACTTATTAAATGATTTAAGTGGATGCGTGTATATATTTGAGCCTGTATGTATAGTTTTGACCCTGTGTGGATTAGAGAAGATCCAAAATAAATTCAAACTTGTACACCCAATTCTTGTTTTTTTTGGAGTCATTGATGATGTATGTTGTACAGTCATAAAAAGCAACAGTTCAAAGTCGTCATTAAAAGCCCAAAATTACCATAATGGTCACGCCCATGACGAGTCTATGTAAAGGTTCGACCTCAACTGCAAATTATATTCATCCAGTACTAAGAGTATTCTCCAGGACAGACAAAACGCCTGCAAACATGTGCACTAATGCTGCAACAATGACAGATTTTTATTTGTACAACAGAAGCAACATACTTATGTTTGTCAATTATGTACAAGTTTTTTTTCTCTCTTTTAAATAATATTTTGTTGAGATTATAATGCAGAGCTAGGAGTTTATTTTTACATGAACATTGTGAAATCATGTGATTGATCATTTTTCTCCATAACTCTAAATAAACCACATGCCCTGATAAAATGGATGTCCTCCTTCCCGAGAAAGAAAAAGATAAAGAAAATAAAATGCTAACATATTTCATATTTAGCTGTTGTATCTCTCAAAAATATATTGACAAAAAAGCAAAGCCTACACTCTAAAAAATGAACTGCTGTCTGAACAAGAAAAAGTGATGTAACAATTTGCATAGAATTTCAGCTTAACTAACTTTATTTCAATTTAACTAGAGAAGTCTTGTGGCATTAACTCAGTTGAAAGTTGACATAACCAAGTTGAAATAACTTAAAAAAATATGCAATTGATGCAACATCTTGGGCTGGATCTAAATTGATGCAACATCTTGGGCTGGATCTAAATAAAATTTATAGTGTTTTTGTGCTTGTGTGGTTGGCATTACAAGACAAAGTGTATTGGGCATTTGTGAATGTATGTAATTTGAGTGTTGCTGTAGTAAATTATAGAGATGTTTACTGTGCACCTAGAGATGTTCACTCTTCATTTTCTTTCACAATTGTGAAATGGCGTTTTGAAATGCTGCCCCCCAAAACCCCAATACAAAAACCCTTACTACAGTAAGATTTATAATAATAATTTATATAATAATTTTCTTTGTTGTTGTACATACATAGAACAAAATTTGTTTTCTGTATTTAACCCATCCTAATTACAGTTAGACACAATGGTAAATGGACTGCATTTATATAGAGCTTTTCCATCTGCATCCGACGCTCAAAGCGCTTTAAAGTAATGCCTCACATTCACCCTGATGTGATGCTGCTGCCATACAAGTTACTCACTACACACCGGGAGCAACTAGGGGATTAAGGACCTTGCCCAAGGGCACTTTGTGATTTTACAGGTCAGGCTGAGATTTGAACCAACAATCCAACCACTAGGAGCAGTGGGCAGCCACAGTCCGGCACCCGGGGACCAACTTGTCTTGTTCAGGGGCAGAGATAGGAGCAGACCCCAAATAAGCATCTTTTTTTTTATGACTGTCATTTTTTAATTTTCTTCCAATAAACAGATAACATCAAGAACAACAAGAAATACAGAATACTTTCTTTCCTAATATAGAACAAAATCCCCCCGTCCCACCCACCACCACACGGGTCATCTTATCCACAAAAAGAAAGAGGAAAAAAAAAAGGATAAACCGTAAACAAAAGGTGGCTGTGAATTACTCAATCAAATCTGAAAAACAATCCACCAGAATAGGTCTGTAATGTCACTCCAAATAACAAAATTAAAAATACTTTTTTTTTTGTTACAATAAGAGTGCCCCAGTCAAAACAGAAAACAAAGGAGGGCAAGGAGTAACATTCTCATAAGCAGCATATCTCCCTCCTTTTCATAACTGTTCCATCGTATCCATTTTTTCCTTTCTTCCCCTTCTTTTTCCCTTCCCCCATGCTTTTCTTTATTTTTTCCCCTTTCTTTTTTATTACTTTGGGACCGATATAGCGTCAAGGTACCTGCTCCACTTCATAAGGTACTTGTCTGTTCTGTCCTGCATCCTGTAAGACATCCTTTCATATGCAGCTGTTTGCCTAATTCAGTCACCCAGTCTTGAAAGGGAGGTTCTCAATTTATTTTCATTTATATAGCGCCTTATCACAACAGAGTTGCCTCAAAGCGCTTCTCCATGTTTCTTCCAATTCCTGAGAATAATCTGTCATCTGATTATGATAGCCTTTTGCATCCAGGATTGTAGTGGCTGAGGGAAAATGGACAGCACTTTACTGTCTCCCAATAAATATTTGGGGCAAAGTAAAAAAAAAAAAAAAGTTAGCACTTTGACAATATAGCTGTGAAACTTTAACCAGTATTGATTAATCTTAGAGCAGGACCACAACACATGAACCATTGTAGCTTCTTCCACTTCACATTTCCAACACTCATCTGAATCTTTAAACCAAGTCTAAACAGCCTGTTTGGGGTCCAATAAAATCGGTGCAGAATCTTGAATTGAATAAGCCTAACCCTTACGTCTCATGGCATTGTTCGGGAGTTTCCACGGACCTTATCCCATTCCTTCTTATCATATGTCACCCCCAAGTCTCTTTCCCAGGACAGTCTCAAGACTGATATTCCCATCTCTCCCTCACATTCCATCAGCATCCTATAATACTTAGCTGCTTCATGACCTTAACCCAGTACCCGAAGGATCTTTTCCAGCTTGTCTACTGATTTCGGGGGATCTAAACTCGACCCAAAATTCCGCTGTAGTACATGGCGACGTGAAGATATCTCCAGAATTGAGTCTTTGGTAGATTGTATTCTTGTCTAAGGTCCTCAAATGTTTTAAATATGTTTATACTGTAAAACATACCAGGATACCTTTTTCTACTCAGTCCTTCCAGATGAATGCTTTTTTGTTAATGTTTAACTTAGGGTTTAGCCAAATACTAGCGGTGTTCATAGTATGTATCCTGAGATAGTAATAACAATTGTTCAGCACTTTTTTTGTGGATAAGAGATGTGGGCCCTTGCATGGCAGCACCCTCACATCAGGCTGAATGTGAGGCATTGATGTGTAAAGCGCTTTGAGCGTCTGATACAGATGAAAAAGCACTATATAAATGCAGTGCACAGTCCAGTCCACTAGCAGCTTTGTTCAAATGAGGGTTGAAATCTATCAACCTTGAGATCCTTTTCCATATCCGTTGAAGATGATATATGATTGGATGGGTCCTGTTATGTTTAGTTACTTTAGTGGACAGACAGTGCAGAACAGGGAGGGGGGCTGACACCAACTGCTCTATACTGTACCATTGAGGGGCTCCCTCTGTAGGTAAAGCCCAGTGTGCCAAGTGCCTTAAATTAAATGTGTAATAATAATATTGTAAATTTGGAAGTCCTAATCTTAATCTGTTGATTGGTCTTTGTAATTTTTTTCATATTCATTCACGCTCGTTTCCCATTCCACAGAAATCCTTTAAATATATTATTAAGATGTTTGAAGTAACTGTCTGGGATGTTTAATGGCAGAGAGTGAAGCAGATAATTAATCCTGGGGATGCAGCTCATTTTTACAACATTAACTTTTCCCCATAAAGACAGATACAGTGATGACCACTGTTTCACATCATTCTCTAGTCCCTGTATCGAAGGTTCAAAGTTCACCTTGATAATCTCCTCTGGTTTAGGGACAAAAAAAAAAAAAAAACCCAGATATTTTAGCCCCTGCTTAGGCCATCTAAAACCTCCAGCTTGAAAGAGTGTGGATGTGCAAAACCTGGTTAACGGAACTGCTTTGGATTTGTCCCAGTTGACCTTATATCCCAAGACATTTGAAAAGATAATAATTGTATTCAACAATGAGGGTATTGATACTGCAGGGTCTCATGCCAGTAACAATATATCATCTGCGAACATCATTAATTTATGTATAGAACCATTATATACAACTCCCGGAAAATTATCATCCCCCGTTACTGCCCCTGCCAAGGGTTCCATCACCAGGCAAAACAGGAGAGGGCTAAGAGGTGAACCCTGACATGTACCCCTCCTCAATCCAAAATATGAAGAGATGTATCTGTTATTCTGTACTGCTGCTTCTGGCCCACTATATAACAGGCATATCCACTTTATAAAAATTTTGCCAAAACCAAGAATTTCTAAAGTTCTGAACAGAAATCCCCATTCTACCCTATCAAACACCTTTTCAGCATCAAAGGATAAAGCAGCAATTGGCAAAGTAGAATCGAAGACTGCCAACATTATATTAATAAAACGTCTAATATTGTCTGCAGAACTGCATCTCTGAATGAACCCCACCTGATCTTTGTGTACCACAGAGGTCATTACCTTTTCCAGTCTATTTGCATGTACTTTAGACAGAATTTTTGCATCTAATGGAATAAGGGAAATCGGACAATAATTCTTGCAGCAGCAATGATCTTTTTCCTTTTTAAGAACTAGTGTTATCAAAGCTTTTGATACAGTAGCTGGCAATTTCCCCTTTGCAAATGCTTCATTATGCATACTAAGTAGCAGCGGTGTCAATTCAGTGGCATAACATTTAAAAAATTCAGCTGTGAATCCTTCTGGTCCTGGGGCCTTTCCAGTTGGTGCACAGTAAAATCACCAGTGTTAAATTAACACTGACAGTGAACATATGGACCATATGTACGCTGTCAGTGTCAATTTAACACTGTCAGTGTTTTACACTGGTGATTTTACTGTGTAGACCTTTAACTACCACATCAGTTTCTTCCTTAGTTATTGGCCTGTCACGGTCCATCCTTTGTGATTTGGATAGTTTAGGTAGATTCAGTCCTTGAAAGAACATATTTGTATCCTTTTCATTACTCTGTGTGTCTGCTGAAAATAAATTCACATTGAAGTCTCTAAACATATGGTTAATATCTATTGTTTTAGTTTTCAATTCCCTCTTTTCTGATCTAACTGCTGAATAGATGACATCTCTTTCTGTTTTAAACAGTTTGCCAATAATTTGCCTGCTTTGTCGCCAGATTCAAAATGTTTTTGTCTCATTCTAAAAAGCGAAAATGTCACTTTCTCTGACAGTATACAATTATGATCATATTCAAGTTGTGTGAGAGCTCTTAAATCCTCTAGTTGAAATTGAATTTATCTTTTAATTTGGCCTCACATTTCTTGATCTTGTCTTCAATCTCAGTCTGTTTTACAATGCTTTTTTTCTTCATATAAGAGGCATGTTGAATAATATATCCCTGTAATACCACTTTTAGCGCCTCCTAGGCAATCCTTGCAGAGGGTGCTATAGGTTCATTTAACTGACATATACTTCAATTTGATTTCTTAATACCTCTTTAAATTCTGATTCTAATAGCAGGAATGAATTAAATCTCTATCTTGGCATTTGAATCCTGTCACAAAAAGGCATCATCTCCAAGTTGACTGACACATGGTCAGAAGTTAGAATACTTCCAATAGAACAGGAAACCACTGACTACAGGAGGTTTTTAGAAACACGGGAGAATGTCGAGTGGGCGGCAGATAAAAAGACGTAGTCCCTTCCTTTTGGATTCAGCATTCTCCACACTTGTATATATCCCAAAGATTCAGTCATACTTCTCATTGCTGATACTGCTCTAGGCAGACTTACTGAAGCGGCACTACTACGATCAAGAATGGAATCCATTACCAAATTAAAATCTCCCCCAATAATAGCATTGTAGTCACCTGCCTGTAGCATTTTAGCCTCCAAATCAACAAAAAATTGTGGTTCATCTCCATTTGGGGCCTAGACATTTGTCAGAATAATCATGTGGCCTTGTATTTCTGCCACTACAATCGGAATCCTTCCCCTGGTATCTTTGAATTGTCTGAGACATTTAAATTGTAGCTTTCTATTGTGGCTGGATCCCACATTATAATAAACATGGCTCACCCATGTTTTACACAGTTTTTCTGATTCTTCAGCTGGGATGTTTCTTGTAGAAACATCTTGTTGGGATTTCAGAATATCTAATACTTTCTTCCTCTTAATTGGATGTCCCAAGCCATTCACAGTCCAGGTGGATATGCGCCAATTGTCCGTTTTAGCAGTCATAAACAAATTTTAAACATAAATATTAACCATGACAAAACAAAAGGACCAATAACCAGTGAGCAGCCACCACACAATGTGTTTATGAAACATATCCTTGTTAGACCCCTCCCACTCAAAGTACCCTATTGTCCAAACAAAATGCACAGCTCTGAACTCTGTGCTCCCTCTTGTTACAAAAAAGAACTGACAGTCCATGAACATCGACTGTCGAAGTGACTGAACCCATCTTGACCAACTACATCGTAATTACTTTTATATGCTTCATGATAATTTGAGGAGGTCCCTCCTCCAGAATACTGTCTCATACCTGTAAAAAATGTCATAACATACTTTTTTTTTGGTCCTGGGCATTACCAATGCATCTTCACCCCTAAATATTATGGATATATTCCAGCACTTTTTTGGATCCTCAAAGCGCGTCTGAGTCCCGTTGTGGTCGAACCTCAGGACTGCCAGGTAGAGTAGGGAGAACTGATTTTATCACGTTTCATCTCTGTGCCTCTTGAAAAGTCAGGGAAAATCATAATGCAGTTACCTTCCCAGATTAGCTCGGATTTATTGCACGCTGTGTGTTGGCTGAGCGTGGAAAGCGAACCAGAATCATGCGCGGTCTCTCCCCTTCATTTGGTTGATGCTAGTAGTTTCTGCATAAACTCCACTATATCCTCTTTCTCATTACCTTCTGGGACTCCCACAAATCGTAGATTATTCTTTCTGTTGCAGTTCTCTATATCTTCAAGTTTGTCACAGAGAACTTCAAGCTCTGCTTTGGTAGCTAACGGACTAGCCTCCAGCGAGGCCTTCAGTTTTTTATCAGAGTCCTCCAGCCACTCTACCCTTTACTCCACCTCCACCACTCGCGAAATAAGTGAAGACAGTTTCTCTTCAACTGACGTTGTGGTTTGGCGTATATCTTCAAGGCTGGCTAGATCGCTGGACTTTTTTTACAGCGGAGTAGAGATGTTAGCAATGTCCTGGCTTAAGCATGCTGGCTCTGGGGCCTCCGAGCTGTTGTCGTCGCCATCACGTTGTGCGGCCTGATGCCGCAAATGCTTCTTAATATCTCTGCTTTTAAGCTGTTTCTCTCTACCAACTGCATCACGTGATTCAATAAGCATTTTGTTTTGACTGTGGGAGGAAACTGGAGCAAACCCATGCAGACATGGGGAGAACATGGAAGCTCCACACAGAAAGGGTGGGAAGTGATCCCACAACCTTCGTGCTGGAGGCATCCGTGCTAACCACTAAAGCCTTGGTCCCACCAAATAATAAGCCATGAATAATGAGCCACTCATGGGTGTGTCAGCGATTATTCAAAGAATGATCCACATTTTAAGATATCATGTATCTGTGACTAAGGTGCCTCTGTGTGCCTCTCTGTACCTCACATGTGCCAGGTATCAGCCTCTAGTGAGCCACTACCCACTTGTCATTTGAGCCACGACCAGCCTTGAATTGCTCGTGTCGCCGCATATGATCCACATCAAGCCACATATGATCCATGTAGCGCCATGTAGCGCCATGTAACACGACGTTGGTGCATGTTCAGGCATGGGTTTGGTCCAAACCTCCAGCCCTCCCACACTTGGCTCTTTTAAAGTGTGGGTTTTCAATTCACAGCATCCATTCAAAACATTTTTTTAAAAATACAGTCCTAAAAAAAACACTCCTGCACAGTTCGGCTGGTGTGCACCGTATACAGCCTAGAGTCCAGTCCTCTAGGCTGGACTATTGTAATTCATTATTATCAGGTTGTCCTAAAAGTTCCCTAAAAAGCCTTCAGTTGGTTCAGAATGCTGCAGCTAGAGTACTGACGGGGACTAGCAGGAGAGAGCATATCTCACCCGTGTTGGCCTCCCTTCATTGGCTTCCTGTTAATGCTAGAATAGAATTTAAAATTCTTCTTCTTACTTATAAGGTTTTGAATAATCAGGTCCCATCTTATCTTAGGGACCTCGTAGTACCATATTACCCCATTAGAGCGCTTCGCTCTCAGACTGCGGGCTTACTTGTAGTTCCTAGGGTTTGTAAGAGTAGAATGGGAGGCAGAGCCTTCAGCTTTCAGGCTCCTCTCCTGTGGAACCAGCTCCCAATTCAGATCAGGGAGACAGATACCCTCTCTACTTTTAAGATTAGGCTTAAAACTTTCCTTTTCGCTAAGGCTTATAGTTAGGGCTGGATCGGGTGACCCTGGACCATCCCTTGGTTATGTTGCTTTAGACGTAGACTGTGTTTCATAATTATTGTATGGCCTTGCCTTGCAATGTGGAGCGCCTTGGGGCAACTGTTTGTTGTGATTTGGCGCTATACAAGAAAAAAGTTGATTGATTGATTGATACAAGGCTGCTGTTCACCTGTGTTCCAGAGTCATTAAATGCAGCAGTTCTGCTTGTTCATCCAGATCTCTGTGACCGAAAAAAAAAGCAAAAACAAAACAAAAACACAAACGACAATGAGGTGACCGCTTTAATTATATACACTTGCAACACAAAACCCATAACCAGACCAGGTAGAACTGAACCACGGGTTCCTGGACAGTTACCTCTGCGCCTCTTCTCGCTGGCTTTATTTCTTCGTCGGCCTCAGTTATTTTGACACCGTGATCAAACTTTTAACTTTATGTTCATCCAGTAATGTCTGCAAAATCGAACTTTTGCGCGCGCACGTTCTGTGTAAATGCTCGTCTTGAGTGCGAGTCATTGCGTCAGTGCGCACGAGGAGTGAGCAGCTCATCTGATCCGTTATAACAAGATGTTAAATCTATCATAAACATACTTTTACAGCTGCTTATGAAGAAGGAATGAACATGCAACTGTTTTACCAAGCTATTACAATCAAAACATTACAAACACTCACCTTTTAGTCTGTTCCAAATACGTTCTCCACCTCTGCGCACAAGACAGAGAGCGGAAAAATGGGTTCAGATCAAACAGTCCTGTGTGATTCCAGAAGCAATTAGAGGTGTTTTCAACTGCCAAGCTCTGACAGAAAATGATTAATCCACTACAAAATAATTATTTTATATACAGTGTCCAGCACACAAAGCAGGTGGGATTGTCACAATGAAGTGCAACGAAGCCTGTCCAAAATAGCGTGTCCTCTCCTCGTAGCCGCCAGGTGCTGGGATAATGGGCTTTTAACAGCCTCATCCTCACCACAAACATGCCTCTATAATCCTTGTTTGTCCTCATAGTAACTCGTACACAAACTACCCTACGCTGTTGTTGCTAAATTTTGAGCTTCTTGAAATTAGCACCACGCTCAGAGATGAGCCTTGTTAGCCGAATATTCTGGCTCTAAGAGCCTCTCAGAGCCACCATTCTCCCACGATTGTTGAATAACAGGACTTGTACCAAAAAAGCATGCTACGTGGCTCATTATTTATCCTTCATTATTCAGCGGGACCAGGGCTTAAGCCACTGTGCCGCAAAGCTCTATCACCTGTCACAGTAGTCATATTCTTCAATCAATAGATGAACGACTCAACTCAAGAAGAAGGTGGTCACCTTTAAGACCTTTAGTGTTGCTGTTTTGCTCTTACAAACACAGAGGTGACATTGTCCTATTTGCGGTAGTAGAGTTTTGTCACGTCAGTGTGTCTGAGTATGTTCAAGGCCTCGTGACCTGGGGGTTCTGGCTTGAACAAACAATACCTACAAATGTTACTCATGCCAAAGTTAAACTTGACGGTAAGTCAATGACATTCTTCTTGAGTGCAGATCAGATTTTGTTGTCCGTATCATGTCTGCAGGTTGTTTACAGAAAGCGAACAAAGCATTTTATAAATGAGAACATTCTGTACTTAAGGTGTCACAACATGTATTACATAATAAGCAAGACAAACGCAACCAACCACTGTCTTCAGTTGAGATTTTTGTAAGTTATCATCATGCTTTGAAACTGTAACGCAGTTTATTAAGATTGATTTTGAAGACAGGCTGTTGATACTAGTGAAAGGAAATACAGTCTTTTTCACAGAAATAAAAGCACCAACACCAACTTTACAAATGTTACTGATTTAGTATCTTGGCCTCAGCTTCCCATTTTGTAATTTTGCACAATTTGTTACAGAAATGTTAGATAATATCTGCGCTAATTCTTTATTTTATGTTAGCTATCAAGTATTTGTGTTATTTGTTTGGAAGTTCTGAGAAATATAAGTTAAGTTTTACTTCATGATGTGTCCAAGTTTCAGACATGAGGAGATCTCCACCTGTTGGTGAGAGCCAGTAACATTAGAAATGTGAGACTAAACCACACCTATTGTTAACACCCACAAGGTATAAAAAGTATTGTATGACTCAATTTAGGGGCCTTTTCACACGATGGACACTGTCTGTGAGGATCCCAGGCCTCATTTTTAATGTGACCTTTAATAAAGTCAAAATGAAGAATACAGTGGTTTGGTTTTTGGTAAGGGGCAGAATCTTACATAAAATAACTGGGTAAAAATAACAGAAACATGATATTCTTGGTGATTATCACAGTGGATATGAGTGTTGTATGGACAATTTCAGCTCTGCTCAATATCAGCAAAAATATCAGTCCTGCCAAAGAACTGATATTTTTGCTTGTAACTTTTTGCATGTCAAGTGGCCAATGAAACAAAGTGCAGCACCTGACACTCTGACAAAGTTGACCTGACCTGCTGAAATTCCTGACCCAATTCTATGTGTTTATCTCATTGTCACAGTGTTACTGTGTGAAGCAGAAATGAGCACTGATCAGGATGTGCTGATGGATGGCCATTCAGCCACTGCCATCTTTGCTGCGAAAGGCATTGATATAACACCTAATAAAGACCAAGGTGTAATCAAGGTATTTATTATTTTGTGGAAATTTTGATATAGCTCATATTGAAGCATATTCAAACCTTCCCATGTCCCTTAACAATTTTTGTCTGTCTGATTTAGTTTTTTTGTTTGTTAGATGCACATTTTGTGCAGCTGCCAAAGCTGTTGTATCATTAAAGCACTGACCACTGAGGTTCCTATCCTTGTTTTTCAGTATGATGTTAAGAGATGCCGATGTTCAATCAGTGCATCTTTTTGTGTGTAGGTTGTAAAGCGTCGGGGTGTAGATGGAGACCGAACGATGACCGGGGACAGAGTAACTGTTCACTACACTGGAAGGCTCCTCAGTGGGAAAGTATTCGACTGCAGTCGGGATTGTAAAAAACCATTTTGCTTCAGCGTGGGCAAGGGTAGGTGAATTTTCATGTGCAAATATATCATCCTTAATGAGATATTGGTGATGTACAGTAGCTTCCCTAAAACGTCCTTATTTTTCTTCACATCATTACATAATGTTCTCACAGGACAGGTTCTGAAAGCCTGGGATATTGGTGTGCTGTCGATGCAGAGGGGAGAGGTGTGCACACTACTATGTAAAGCAGAATACGCATATGGGGCTGCTGGAAATTCGGACAAAATCCCTCCTAACTCTTCAGTGCTGTTTGAAGTAGGTGTGAAACATCAGTTCTGCTGTTTGTGCTGTGTGCAGTTTCTGCTTCATACTGATGGGTGTTAGATGTATGTCTCTAGATGGCGCTCTCTGGTCATGATATGACTGGGTTATCCTGTTTTAATCCTCTTCAGTTAAATGTCCAATGTAGCCCACTTCCCCCTCTGATCGATAACTCTGGAGCTCAGTGGTCACACATATAATTCATGTAACTACTCAGGTTTTAGTTGATGAATGCCACGCATCATACAGATGTCTTTTTAGCGTTTATTCTTCACAGACACCGTCTGACACCTTCAGACACCTCCAGACACCGTGAAAACTAAAAATAAAACATGCAAACAGTTCAGGTTACACAAGCACCGCTAATTACACAGATTCAAATAAGTTGCTAATGCTAGATTCAGTCAATAGACGGACCCCCAAAACACTAGCTTGCCGCAACACAAATAATATTGTCTATACACAACACAAACACTCACACATATAAATATGAAACAAAATTAATGTCACATTTACCGTGTGCGCCTCTAAAACCAGAGTAGTTAGTTGGGGACATCATCTTCTTCCCTCTCTCTCTCTGTAGCAATTGTGGCGTGCTCTGCTCTGTAGCATTATCACATTACCCAAGATTTACAGGTGAGAACCCAAACCAAACAGTGGTCATGCAACTTAACAAAATTAGTTAAAAGTAAACTTACATTTTAACATAAACCCATTTTAAATATGTACATTTTACAATAACTCTTTGACATATTTATTTATTTAACCTTTTTAAAGAAAATGAATTCAAACTCTTAAAAAAAATAGAAAATAAATTCAAAATCAATTATCTGTCCGCTGGACAGTTACAATTCACATCATTTTATTATCAGTAATACTTACAGTTCAGTCGTTCAGTACAAATGTGACTACACGGTCAGTTCATGATCACGTTGATACAGGCTACATCACAATCATTAATAAGCTATTTGTAAAATGAATTAGATGATAATGTGAAAAACTCTCCAGTTTGTTTCAGGATTTAGTCATTGTGATTTGATTGTACATTATGGATTTACAGTCAGATAATCAGTTTTTTAATTTATATCCTCATTATGTATGTTTATTTTTTCTTTAATTGTTAGCAGAATTACTGTTATGTGTCGGACGTAGCTCGGAGAACCGACCAGCGTTTGAAGGACCCAGTATGAAATAAGCAGAGCACGGTACAAAGGCTAACTGAATTTAATACATAACAGTGATACAAAACATAACAAAAGAAAGTGCGGTCTGGCGTGGTGCGCTCCCAGCAGCGCTAACGGTCCGGAGCCAGAAGCTGTTTGGACCCAAGGACCCCGCCGACACCCCCCAGGTGGCCGCAACAAACCGAGTCTGTGAAAGAAGGAACCACTATGTGAGTCCACACTCTACACACAGAGAGAACACTTAAAGGTGTACAAACAGCAAACACTTCCTGGCTTGATTACTAATCAGCTTCCCAACCTGCAGGCATGGAACATCCAGTTCACAAAACCGATACATGACTAACATACAGCTCAATATAAAAAGGTGTGAGGGACACCACATTTACTGACTGTATAAATGTTAGTCACAAAATCTAACATACCTCAGGAAGTGTGCTGACGAGCGTGAGACCTCACCCCCTCCTCTTTCACAGACCGTGCATCAAACCCTGGACGTTCTCTGCATCCACTGATGATGAGATGGCTCCCGAGACGACGATCTCACCCGTCTGGTCACAAGGTCGAGTCTCTGGCAAATACACACTGTATACTCCAGTCTTAAATGCCACCATGTTCCAATCCATATAGATGCACCTCAGCTGTGAGTCCTGACGAGCCGAAGGTGATCAGGGTGAGGTCCTGATAACCTCAGCAACACAGCCACTCAGTCCCAAATGCAAGCCACCTGGAAGGAAAAACAAAAGACAGAAACAAAAAGGTCGCCAGGCCCCCCAGCCATACAACAGTACCCCACCCTCACGGGAAGCCTCCCGGCGACCACACAAACCTGGCCCAGGAGAAACACCCCCCTCCAGGGACCATGGCTGGAAACCGCATCTGCATTCGTCTTCCAACAGAATGGTTGATGTCCTCTCCTCTGGCTGCATCCTTGCCTTTGTTTCAGTCAGTCACTTAGCACAGGTGTGGCCAGGAGTTCTTAAACCTGTGCGGTCAGCCTTTATCCAACCATGTGCGGTCATTAGTCATAAAACAAAAAAGAAACACAAACAACCAAACACCCCCCCCCCCCCCCCCCCCCAGGGGACCGTCCTATCAAACCCCGGGATGAGGAGAAAAGAAAAACCCCAAACTTAAGCTTACAAATAAAAGCGCTAAAACACCCCCCCCCCCCCCCCCCCCCAAACGACATGTAGGGACCAACACCCCCCAGAGGACTTCCCGCCAGCTCCAGGAGTAATAACCACAGCCGAGGTCCCTCTGGGATCCAACGTCACCCACGGGGACTCCCAGCGCCTCCCAGAGGACCACTCGTCAACCCCAGGAGACGCCTCCCCTCACGACCAATGGACCCAGCCCCGGCCGTCTATGGTTAGATGGACCCACAGCCCTTTCCCCCCCAGAGGACACCACAGTCAAACCCTGAGGGCGGAAACTGGGGGGAAAACACCCCCCCCCCCCAGGTGCAGAGGTTACCTGGGAAACGCCCAGCATAACCACACTGCACCACTCCAGCAACGCCGACACTACGGCTCACACGGCTGGAGCCAGAGGAGAAGAGAGGGAACAAAAAGAAAATACCCCAAACCCCCCCCCTCCCCTCCCGGGTGCAGAGGTTACCTGGGAAACGCCCAGCACAACCTAACTGCACCACTCCAGCAACGCCGACACTACGGCTCACACGGCTGGAGCCAGAGGAGAAGAGAGGGAACAAAAAGAAAATACCCCAAACCCCCCCCCTCCCCTCCCGGGTGCAGAGGTTACCTGGGAAACGCCCAGCACAACCTAACTGCACCACTCCAGCAACGCCGACACTACGGCTCACACGGCTGGAGTCAGAGGAGAAGAGAGGGCATAACAAAAAACAAAACAAAAAAAAAAGAAAGAAAAAACAACAACCCAAATACCCCCCCCATGACCCCCCAGGGGACCGTCCCATCAAACCCTGGGAGGTGAAACTGAAAAAATAAAAATAAAAAGAAAGACTAACAGACTGACATAAGGTTGCTCGGGTCCTTTTTTTTTTTTTTTTTTTTTTTTTTTGGCAGAACTGCAGGGTCACGACCCCAGACACTAAATAGTGAAAAACAAAAAAATAAAATCCCACACAAAAACCAACTCAAAAAACACCCACACAAAATGAACTAACACAAAACAAATAAGTGACGTATACCGTTAAGCTCAAACAAATCGAACACACCTGTTCTAACTTAAGAGCTTAACGGTAATGTGACTGAGTCACCAAAAGAGGGAGCCAAAGTGCTAAAAATGAAAAAAAAAACCCTTTGGTGACAGAAAACAAACGAGCTGCATCTCCGTGCGCAGCTGTGTGCAACACACAACCAAAATGTGCTCAACTAAATAACGCCGGAGCTGATACAACAGACGCAGTAGTTATCTTTATCCGGGGAAACGGGGCTACAACTGTAACACAGGAAGCTCAGCGACCCGTGCCACAGAGCTCCGCCATGCGCGTGCACCCATTACAGACACACTCTTGCAGCTCCCGTTTAAACCTCTTATCCGGTCGGAGCGTGACGCGAAGCCGTCGCCAGTCACACTCCACCACGACCCACGGATAAGGCACAAACACAGGAACACGGCTGCAAGAGAGCACAAATCAGTATTCAGTAATGGGTCTCAAACACGCACCATCCGGGCGGAGAGCACCCGCAACTGATCCGGAAAACTATTGAACGTCTGCTGCCGCCTTCCCGGCGCGTTACCGTCTCTGCTACCGCTGGGTCCGTGATGTTTGGCCAGAGACTACTGTTATGTGTCGGACGCAGCTCGGAGAACCGACCAGCGTTTGAAGGACCCAGTATGAAATAAGCAGAGCACGGTACAAAGGCTAACTGAATTTAATACATAACAGTGATACAAAACATAACAAAAGAAAGTGCGGTCTGGCGTGGTGCGCTCCCAGCAGCGCTAACGGTCCGGAGCCAGAAGCTGTTCGGACCCAAGGACCCCGCCGACACCCCCCAGGTGGCCGCAACAAACCGAGTCTGTGAAAGAAGGAACCATTATGTGAGTCCACACTCTACACACAGAGAGAACACTTAAAGGTGTACAAACAGCAAACACTTCCTGGCTTGATTACTAATCAGCTTCCCAACCTGCAGGCATGGAACATCCAGTTCACAAAACTCCACTGCAGTGGAAGCCGATACATGACTAACATACAGCTCAATATAAAAAGGTGTGAGGGACACCACATTTACTGACTGTATAAATGTTAGTCACAAAATCTAACGTACCTCAGGAAGTGTGCTGACGAGCGTGAGACCTCACCCCCTCCTCTTTCACAGACCGTGCATCAAACCCTGGACGTTCTCTGCATCCACTGATGATGAGATGGCTCCCGAGACGACGATCTCACCCGTCTGGTCACAAGGTCGAGTCTCTGGCAAATACACACTGTATACTCCAGTCTTAAATGCCACCATGTTCCAATCCATATAGATGCACCTCAGCTGTGAGTCCTGACGAGCCGCAGGTGATCAGGGTGAGGTCCTGATAACCTCAGCAACACAGCCACTCAGTCCCAAATGCAAGCCACCTGGAAGGAAAAACAAAAGACAGAAACAAAAAGGCAGCCAGGCCCCCCAGCCATACAACAATTACCCCAAAATTAAAGAAAGCATGTAATGAAAGTATTTACATAAAATGTGCTAAGGGGAGGGGGGCGCAGCACGGTGTTTAATGGTTAGCACTGTTGCCTCACAGTGTGAAGGTCGTGGGATTGATGCCCACCTGTGGCCTTTCTGAGTGGAGTTTGCATGTTCTCCCTGTGTTTGCATGAGTTCTGGTTTCCTCCCACATCCAAAGATGTGCAGGTTAGGTGAACTGGAAACTTTATATTGTCCGTAGGCGTATGTGGGTGTGAATGTGTGTATTTGTCTCTATGTGGCCCTACAACAGACTGGCGTCCTGTCAAGGGTGTACCGCGCCTCACACTTTATGACTGCTGGTATAGGCTCCAGCCCCCCATGACATGATCTTGGATAAGTGGTTGAAGATGTGTGTGTGTGTGTGTGTGTGTGTGTGTGTGTGTACTAAGGGGGTTGGACCTGACCTGCCTTTAAAATACATGAAATCAGAAAAGGCTGGGACTATAAAGAAAATGAAATAATCAACAACAGACAAACAAAATGCAGTGATTCTCATATTTACTTTGACTTCTGTTTTATTGACACAGTATGATCCCAATACATTTAATGTTTTTTGTGGTCAGTTTCATTTCATTTGTTAAACATCCATTCCTCCATTTCAGGCCTGCAACACATTCCAGAAAAAAGTTGAGATGGTAAAGCATTCCTTCTCACAACACGTAAAAGACATTTTGACATTGAAGATACCAAGCAATGAAGCATGTCAGGTGTTGTGTCATTCTTCCTTCAAATGTGTCTTAATGTATCCAAGAGGATGGGATCATCACTGTTGCGTTTTTTTTTTGTGGGGGGGGTTCAAAATTCTCTACACATTCTCTTATGGGGAAAGGTCAAAAGTGGAGACAGGCCAGCCCAGTCCAGTACCCATACTTTCTGCTTCCGCAACCATACATTTGCGATGTTTGCAGAATGTAGTTTTGTATTGCCTTGTCCCAAGAAGTGATATCACCTTGAAGGCAGCATATGTTGCTCTAAAATCTCAATGTACTTTTCTGCATTAATGCTGGCATCACAAGACTGTAAATAACCTTTGTCAAGGGCACTGACACAATCCCATACTTTGACAGACCCTGGCTTTTTGGACTTGAACTCCATTTTGCAGTGCTTGACAAAGGTTTCCCAAAGTAATCCCTTCCCCATGTGGTTATATCAGCTACTGATGAATGACAGCTCTTGATGCAGTGCCGTCGGAGGGATCTTGTTAGGCTTGCACCCGTGTTATTTGCACACCGAAATTCCTCTGGATTGGGGTGTGCAGCCAGTACATTCTGAGTGCCGGTCCCAAGCCCGGATAAATGAGGAGTGTTGCATCAGGAAGGGCATCCGGCGTAAAACAAGCCAACCAACTATGCAGACTAAGCATCGAATTTCCATACCGGATCAGTCGCGGCCCGGGTTAACAATGTCCACCACCGTTGCTGTTGCCCAACAGGGTGCCGGTGGAAATTGGGCTACTGCTGGGCGAAGAAGACGAAGAAGAGGAGGAGAATGTTTCCACAAACGGAGGGAGAAGAAGAAAACTAGAAGGGTGGAAATGAGAGTGGGGACTTTGAATGTTGGTAGTATGACGGGTAAAGAGACAGAGCTGGCTGATATGATGGAGAGTAGAAAGGTAGACATATTATGTGTGCAAGAGACCAAGTGGAAGGGAAGTAAGAGCAGGAGCATCGGCAGTGGGTACAAGTTGTTGTACCATGGTGACGGCAGGAAGAGAAATGGTGTTGGGGTCATTTTAAAGGACAAGTATGTTAAAAGTGTGTTGGAGGTTAAATGAGTGTCTGACAGGGTGATGAGTGTGAAGTTGGAAATTGAAGGGGAGATGATGAATATCATCAGTGCATATGCCTCACAGGTAGATTGTGAGAATAAGGAGAAAGAAGATTTCTGGAGTGTGTTAGATGAGGTGGTGGAGAGTGTGCCCAAGCATGAAAGAGTGGTGATAGGAGCGGACTTCAATGGGCATGTTGGTGAAGGGAACAGAGGTGATGAGGAAGTAATGGGTAGATATGGTATCAAGGATAGGAATGGGGAAGGACAGATGGTAGTTGATTTTGCAAAAAGGATGGAAATGGCTGTGATGAATACCTACTTTAAGAAAAGGGAGGAGCACAGGGTAACATATAAGAGTGGAGGAAGGTGCACACAGGTGGACTACATTCTTTATAGGAGGTGCAAGCTAAAAGAAATCAGAGACTGTAAGGTGGTAGAAGAGAGTGAGAGCTCAACAAAGGATCAGATGGTGGAAGCTGAAGGAGGAAGGGTTGGAGGGGAAGCAGTTTTGGACAACTGGAAAAGTACTGCATATTTGGTGAGGGAGACAGCTAGGACAGTACTGGGTATGACATCTGGACAGTGGAAGGAAGACAAGGAGACTTGGTGGTGGAGTGAAGAGGTCCAGGAAACCATAAGGAGAAAGAGGTTGGCGAAAAAGTTTTGGGATAGTCAGAGAGATGAAGAAAGTAGACAGGAGTACAAGGAGATGCGGCGGCGTAAGGTGAAAAGAAAAGTGGCAAAAGCGAAGGAAAAGGCATATTGCGAGCTGTACAAGAAATTGAATAGTAAGGAAGGAGAAAAGGACTTGTACCGATTGGCCAGACAAAGGGACAGAGCTGGAAAGGATGTGTAGCAGGTTAGAGTGGTAAAAGATGCACATGGTAATGTGCTGACAAGTGAGGAGTGTGTGCTGAGAAGGTGGAGGGAATATTTTGAAGAGCTGATGAATAAAGAAAATAAGCGAGAGAAAAGGCTGGATGATGTGGTGAGAGTAAATCAGGAAGTACAAGAGATTAGTAAGGAAGAAGTGAGGGCTGCTATGAAGAGGATGAAGAGTGGAAAGGCAGTTGGTCCAGATGACATCCCAGTGTAGGCATGGAAATGCCTAGGAGAGACAGCAGTAGAGTTTCTAACCAGATTGTTTAATAAAATCTTGGAAAGTGAGAAGATGCCTGAGGAGTGGAGACGAAGTGTGCTGGTTCCTATTTTCAAGAACAAGGGTGATGTGCAGAGCTGCAGTAACTACAGAGGCATAAAGTTGATCAGCCACAGCATGAAGTTATGGGAAAGAGTAGTAGAAGCTAGGCTTAGAAAACAGGTGAAGATCTGTGAGCAGCAATATGGTTTCATGCCGAGAAAGAGCACGACAGATGCAATGTTTGCTCTGAGAATACTGTTGGAGAAGTACAGGGAAGGCCAGAAAGAGTTACATTGTGTGTTTGTGGACTTAGAAAAAGCTTATGATAGGGTGCCAAGAGAAGAGCTGTGGTATTGTATGAGGAGGTCTAGAGTGGCAGAGAAGTATGTTAGGGTAGTGCAGGACATGTACAAGAATAGTGTGACAGCGGTGAGATGCGCAGTCGGAATGACAGACTCATTCAAGGTGGAGGTGGGATTACACCAAGGATCAGCTCTGAGCCCTTTCTTGCTTGCAGTGGCGATGGACAGGTTGACGGATGAGATCAGACAGGAGTCCCCATGGACTATGATGTTTGCAGATGACATTGTGATTTGTATTGAGAGTAGAGAGCAAGTTGAGTCTAGTCTGGAGAGGTGGAGATATGCTTTGGAGAGAAGGGGCATGAAAGTCAGTAGAAGCAAGACTGAGTACGTGTGTGTGAATGGGAGGGAGCCCAGTGGAATAGTGCAGTTACAAGGAGTAGAAGTGGTGAAAGTAGATGAGTTTAAATACTTGGGGTCAACTGTTCAAAGTAATGGAGAGTGTGGTAGAGAGGTGAAGAAGAGAGTGCAGGCAGGGTGGAGTGGGTGGAGAAAGGTGGCAGGAGTGATCTGTGACCGAAGAATATCAGCAAGAGTGAAGGGGAAAGTTTACAAGACAGTAGTGAGACCAGCTATGTTGTACGGCTTAGAGACAGTGGCACTAACATAAAGACAGGAGGCAGAGCTGGAGGTGGCAGAGCTGAAGATGTTGAGATTCTCTTTGGGAGTGACAAGAATGGACAAGATTAGGAATGAACATATCAGAGGGACAGCTCAGGTGGGACGGTTTGGAGACCAAGTCAGAGAGGCGAGATTGAGATGGTTTGGACATGTGCAGAGGAGGGACCCAGGGTATATAGAGAGAAGGATGCTGAGGATGGAGCCACCAGGCAGGAGGAGGAGAGGGAGGCCAAAGAGGAGGTTTATGGATGTGCTGAGGGAGGACATGCAGGCGGTTGGTGTGACAGAGGAAGATACAGAGGAGAAGGGTGAGATGGAGGCGATTGATCTGCTGTGGCGACCCCTAACGGGAACAGCCGAAAGACAAAGATGATGGAGAAATTTGCAAATCCCCTCCGATCTTTCTATGAGGAACAATGTTTTTAAACATTTCAATAATTTCCCTCACTCATTTCTTGACAAACTGGAGATCCTCTTTCCGTCTTTGCTCCCCAGAGACTCAGCCTTTCAAAGATACTGCTTTTGTAGCAAATCATGATCACAATAATCTGTTAACATCACCTGTTTGAAATAACATTATTTATTTATTCTTATTTTATCTCATTACTAGTCTTAAATTGCTGTTTTGGGATGGTTGTAGGCCACTGATCTGTATATGTTACTGGATAGCTCATTGGCCCACACACTCCGCACAGTCTGCTGAAGCAAACTGACGGCCATCTTGCCACTCCCAATTTATGTAGACCGCACATAGACAGCTTATTAAAACGTCAACAATTTCAAGTAATAACTGAGCTGATTCTCTCATTTACTTATTTTTGTTCTTCGGATAATGTAAGATTGATCCCTCCTAATCTATGCATGCTATGATTAGCTATTTGATTTATTTTCATTCTTTCTTTTATTACTTTGACACTTTCTTCCCTTCTATTCTCACTTACTCATATCTCACTGGGACAAATACTCAGTTCTAAAAATGATCATTCTTTAATCAAAGTGTATACAAGATTTGTGGAAACATCAGCAAGCTTATACACACACACACACACACACACACACACACACACACACACACATATATATATATATATCTTCCGATGAATTGCCGACCAATAACTTTTAGACCGATAACTTAGTAAACAAAGCTGAACGGTGAAAAACATTTTTAAAACTTAAAAGCAGTTGAAACCTACCTGTTAAAAGTTTCCTAATAAGTATATTATTCTACCCTCTGCAAACAGAAGAGAGCTGTTTTCAGAAAAAAAAACTACTCTATCCTCTGTAGGCAAAGGAGAACTGGTGACCAAAAAAAAAAAAAAAAAACATTTCCTTTAACACCATACTGATATAACCACAATATCACACAAGTCATCCAGAGGCATACATTTTTAACTTATGGTTCAAATTTGAACCTACTCATTTTGGACAAGTTATTTAAAATAGTCATGTCTGAAGTTTTATAAAGTGAAAATATCAGATATATGTTTTCGTTTTAAAGTAATGTGCTACTTTTTAAGGTTTTGTGAGCACATGCTGTGCCCGGCAGCAATGCATTATCAATCAATCAATCAATCAATTTTTTTTATATAGCGCCAAATCACAACAAACAGTTGCCCCAAGGTGCTTTATATTGTAAGGCAAGGCCATACAATAATTATGTAAAACCCCAACGGTCAAAACGACCCCCTGTGAGCAAGCACTTGGCTACAGTGGGAAGGAAAAACTCCCTTTTAACAGGAAGAAACCTCCAGCAGAACCAGGCTCAGGGAGGGGCAGTCTTCTGCTGGGACTGGTTGGGGCTGAGGGAGAGAACCAGGAAAAAGACATGCTGTGGAGGGGAGCAGAGATCGATCACTAATGATTAAATGCAGAGTGGTGCATACAGAGCAAAAAGAGAAAGAAACAGTGCATCATGGGAACCCCCCAGCAGTCTACGTCTATAGCAGCATAACTAAGGGATGGTTCAGGGTCACCTGATCCAGCCCTAACTATAAGCTTTAGCAAAAAGGAAAGTTTTAAGCCTAATCTTAAAAGTAGAGAGGGTGTCTGTCTCCCTGATCTGAATTGGGAGCTGGTTCCACAGGAACCATTATGGGTAGCATAGGGTAATCTCAGATGTTCACGACAGGACAAATGCATTTCAGACACTCTGTTCAGGCTCCACGGACAACACGATTAAACGCTAGTGCCTAAAACTCTCGTGAATATATTCTCTGGGTTTATAGACGTTACTGTATTTGCGTTTAAATTCCATGCATCTTAAATGTAGCAGATGGATTATCTGGAATTTTGTTTGGCAAGTTTTCAAGGCCGCTACTGCCATCTACTGGCCACTATTGTTCATGGCAGTATTCACCCCAAGTACTAAGCGTCTAGGCACCAGTAGATGGCAGTGTTCTATTTATTTTGACCCGGTTATATCAGATGGTGGTCAAATCAACTTTTTGGCTTTGCAAATGGCTTTTTTTTTTTTTTTTTTTTTTTTACAAATTAAGTTTAAAAACAAAACAACAACAACAAAAAAACATTACAAGACAGCTCTGCGGTTGGATGCTTTGTAGCTCTTCAGCAGCAGGAGGTGGTCGTGAGATGTTAAAGCTTGTTACTCCACTACATGATGCAGGACGCGCGATTAACCTGAAACTCGGTCCAAAAAATTCTTGCACGAATGAAAAATCATCTGAAAAATGGCCAAAACACGCACAGTGTAAAGCCAACATTTATGTGTCAAGACAAGGCTTTTCAGAACTGACCAGTTGTTAACCTTGTCCTTTGTTTTATCTATGTTTTTATTATTGCATTTTAACCTGTGAAGTGCTTTGTGGCTTATGTCTGTGTCACTATATAAATAAATTGACTTACTTACTAATATTGAGTGCACGTTTTAAAACATCATAAAATGTGCGCACATCATCAAACATTCTCTCCACATGCAAAACATTTTGCGATGACACTTCCAGGGCTCCGTAAAAATGCCTGTTTTTACAAATAAAAATGGAATATTTTACAAAAGCACATTTATCTTTAAACCAACACACGTCACATTAACGTGTTGGTTTACATAATGAATGACTGAACCAATCAGTGTTTAGCAGAGGCACTTTTACCCAGAATGCTTTGCAGTCTGTGTTTGTTACAAAACCTCAGAATCAGTGCATTATTCAACATTAAAAGATATATGTTATATTTTAACTTTGTACAAATGACAGAATTGACATTAATGGAGTTATTCTATCAGTATTTTCACAAAACCATAAGTTAGTATGACTTTATTTTTCAAGACCTCTGCCTGACCGGAACATTATGATTAGTAGAGAGCTCGTTTTGTGGGTGCTCTCAGGATTCTGCTGTGCAGCTTCCTACAAGGGGCAGCATGGTCAGATATGGAAATAGTGGCTCATTCTTTGGGTCTTTTTTCGCTTTTGATGCTTTCAAAAACGATCGTGTTAAAAGTCAATTTCAGCTTCTTAGTAATTGCAAATGTATCAATGAGTCAATACTGGAATTTATCGGTTATCCATTATCTGTAACTTCTGATACATTGTTGGATGGTTTATCGGTTTATCTTTATCAAAGATAACTTTTCAGTTATCTGAACCAATAACCAGCAAAAATCTATTTAAGCATAAAAATTCAAAAAGAAAAAATAATATAGCACCTTCAACTGCACCACAGACTAAAACAGTTAAATGTGGTCTATTAAACATTAGGTCTCTCTCTTCTAAGTCCCTGTTGGTAAATGATATAATAATTGATCAACATATTGATTTATTCTGCCTTACAGAAACCTGGTTACAGCAGGATGAATATGTTAGTTTAAATGAGTCAACACCCCCGAGTCACACTAACTGTCAGAATGCTCGTAGCACGGGCCGGGGCGGAGGATTAGCAGCAATCTTCCATTCCAGCTTATTAATTAATCAAAAACCCAGACAGAGCTTTAATTCATTTGAAAGCTTGACTCTTAGTCTTGTCCATCCAAATTGGAAGTCCCAAAAACCAGTTTTATTTGTTATTATCTATCGTCCACCTGGTCGTTACCGTGAGTTTCTCTGTGAATTTTCAGACCTTTTGTCTGACTTAGTGCTTAGCTCAGATAAGATAATTATAGTGGGCGATTTTAACATCCACACAGATGCTGAGAATGACAGCCTCAACACTGCATTTAATCTATTATTAGACTCTATTGGCTTTGCTCAAAAAGTAAATGAGTCCACCCACCACTTTAATCATATCTTAGATCTTGTTCTGACTTATGGTATGGAAATAGAAGACTTAACAGTATTCCCTGAAAACTCCCTTCTGTCTGATCATTTCTTAATAACATTTACATTTACTCTGATGGACTACCCAGCAGTGGGGAATAAGTTTCATTACACTAGAAGTCTTTCAGAAAGCGCTGTAACTAGGTTTAAGGATATGATTCCTTCTTTATGTTCTCTAATGCCATATACCAACACAGTGCAGAGTAGCTACCTAAACTCTGTAAGTGAGATAGAGTATCTCGTCAGTAGTTTTACATCCTCATTGAAGACAACTTTGGATGCTGTAGCTCCTCTAAAAAAGAGAGCTTTAAATCAGAAGTGCCTGACTCCGTGGTATAACTCACAAACTCGTAGCTTAAAGCAGATAACCCGTAAGTTGGAGAGGAAATGGCGTCTCACTAATTTAGAAGATCTTCACTTAGCCTGGAAAAAGAGTCTGTTGCTCTATAAAAAAGCCCTCCGTAAAGCTAGGACATCTTTCTACTCATCACTAATTGAAGAAAATAAGAACAACCCCAGGTTTCTTTTCAGCACTGTAGCCAGGCTGACAAAGAGTCAGAGCTCTATTGAGCTGAGTATTCCATTAACTTTAACTAGTAATGACTTCATGACTTTCTTTGCTAACAAAATTTTAACTATTAGAGAAAAAATTACTCATAACCATCCCAAAGACGTATCGTTATCTTTGGCTGCTTTCAGTGATGCCGGTATTTGGTTAGACTCTTTCTCTCCGATTGTTCTGTCTGAGTTATTTTCATTAGTTACTTCCTCCAAACCATCAACATGTTTATTAGACCCCATTCCTACCAGGCTGCTCAAGGAAGCCCTACCATTATTTAATGCTTCGATCTTAAATATGATCAATCTATCTTTGTTAGTTGGCTATGTACCACAGGCTTTTAAGGTGGCAGTAATTAAACCATTACTTAAAAAGCCATCACTTGACCCAGCTATCTTAGCTAATTATAGGCCAATCTCCAACCTTCCTTTTCTCTCAAAAATTCTTGAAAGGGTAGTTGTAAAACAGCTAACTGATCATCTGCAGAGGAATGGTCTATTTGAAGAGTTTCAGTCAGGTTTTAGAATTCATCATAGTACAGAAACAGCATTAGTGAAGGTTACAAATGATCTTCTTATGGCCTCGGACAGTGGACTCATCTCTGTGCTTGTTCTGTTAGACCTCAGTGCTGCTTTTGATACTGTTGACCATAAAATTTTATTACAGAGATTAGAGCATGCCATAGGTATTAAAGGCACTGCGCTGCGGTGGTTTGAATCATATTTGTCTAATAGATTACAATTTGTTCATGTAAATGGGGAATCTTCTTCACAGACTAAAGTTAATTATGGAGTTCCACAAGGTTCTGTGCTAGGACCAATTTTATTCACTTTATACATGCTTCCCTTAGGCAGTATTATTAGACGGTATTGCTTAAATTTTCATTGTTACGCAGATGATACCCAGCTTTATCTATCCATGAAGCCAGAGGACACACACCAATTAGCTAAACTGCAGGATTGTCTTACAGACATAAAGACATGGATGACCTCTAATTTCCTGCTTTTAAACTCAGATAAAACTGAAGTTATTGTACTTGGCCCCACAAATCTTAGAAACATGGTGTCTAACCAGATCCTTACTCTGGATGGCATTACCCTGACCTCTAGTAATACTGTGAGAAATCTTGGAGTCATTTTTGATCAGGATATGTCATTCAAAGCGCATATTAAACAAATATGTAGGACTGCTTTTTTGCATTTAAGCAATATCTCTAAAATCAGAAAGGTCTTGTCTCAGAGTGATGCTGAAAAACTAATTCATGCATTTATTTCCTCTAGGCTGGACTATTGTAATTCATTATTATCAGGTTGTCCTAAAAGTTCCCTAAAAAGCCTTCAGTTAATTCAAAATGCTGCAGCTAGAGTACTGACGGGGACTAGAAGGAGAGAGCATATCTCACCCATATTGGCCTCTCTTCATTGGCTTCCTGTTAATTCTAGAATAGAATTTAAAATTCTTCTTCTTACTTATAAGGTTTTGAATAATCAGGTCCCATCTTATCTTAGGGACCTCGTAGTACCATATCACCCCAATAGAGCGCTTCGCTCTCAGACTGCAGGCTTACTTGTAGTTCCTAGGGTTTGTAAGAGTAGAATGGGAGGCAGAGCCTTCAGCTTTCAGGCTCCTCTCCTGTGGAACCAGCTCCCAATTCAGATCAGGGAGACAGACACCCTCTCTACTTTTAAGATTAGGCTTAAAACTTTCCTTTTTGCTAAAGCTTATAGTTAGGGCTGGATCAGGTGACCCTGAACCATCCCTTAGTTATGCTGCTATAGACGTAGACTGCTGGGGGGTTCCCATGATGCACTGTTTCTTTCTCTTTTTGCTCTGTATGCACCACTCTGCATTTAATCATTAGTGATCGATCTCTGCTCCCCTCCACAGCATGTCTTTTTCCTGGTTCTCTCCCTCAGCCCCAACCAGTCCCAGCAGAAGACTGCCCCTCCCTGAGCCTGGTTCTGCTGGAGGTTTCTTCCTGTTAAAAGGGAGTTTTTCCTTCCCACTGTAGCCAAGTGCTTGCTCACAGGGGGTCGTTTTGACCGTTGGGGTTTTACATAATTATTGTATGGCCTTGCCTTACAATATAAAGCGCCTTGGGGCAACTGTTTGTTGTGATTTGGCGCTATATAAAAAAATTGATTGATTGATTTATTGATTATCTGTTATCAAAGTTAATTTTTTGGTTATCTGTGCCCACCTCTGTGTGTATGTATGTGTGTATATATATATATATATATATATATATATATATATATATATATATATATATATATATATATATATATATATATATATATATATATAGTTGCTCTCAAACAAAATTTAAAGGTATGGATAAGGAATGCATGGTTCTTACGTGCATTTGATTTCATGTTATTTATTGTATCAGTTTGATTAGGCAATAAGTATTTTTATTATCTTTTTGGGCATCATGTATATACAACCCCTGGCAATAATTATGGAATCACCGGCCTCGGAGGATGTTCATTCAGTTGTTTAATTTTGTAGAAAAAAAGCAGATCACAGACATGACACAAAACTAAAGTCATTTCAAATGGCAACTTTCTGGCTTTAAGAAACACTATAAGAAATCAGGAAAAAAAAATTGTGGCAGTCAGTAACGGTTACTTTTTTAGACCAAGCAGAGGGAAAAAAATTTGGACTCACTCAATTCTGAGGAATAAATTATGGAATCACCCTGTAAATTTTCATCCCCAAAACTAACACCTGCATCAAATTAGATCTGCTTGTTAGTCTGCATCTAAAAAGGAGTGATCACACCTTGGAGAGCTGTTGCACCAAGTGGACTGACATGAATCATGGCTCCAATACGAGAGATGTCAATTGAAACAAAGGAGCGGATTATCAAACTCTTAAGAGGGTAAATCATCACGCAATGTTGCAAAAGATGTTGGTTGTTCACAGTCAGCTGTGTCTAAACTCTGGACCAAATACAAACAACATGGGAAGGTTGTTAAAGGCAAACATACTGGTAGACCAAGGAAGACATCAAAGCGTCAAGACAGAAAACGTAAAGCAATATGTCTCAAAAATTGAAAATGCGCAACAAAACAAATGAGGAATGAATGGGAGGAAACTGGAGTCAACGTCTGTGACCAAACTGTAAGAAACTGCCTAAAGGAAATGGGATTTACATACAGAAAAGCTAAACGAAAGCCATCATTAACACCTAAACAGAAAAAACAAGGTTACAATGGGCTAAGGAAAAGCAATCGTGGACTGTTGATGACTGGATGAAAGTCATATTCAGTGATGAATCTCGAATCTGCATTGGGCAAGGTGATGATGCTGGAACTTTTGTTTGGTGCCATTCCAATGAGATTTATAAAGATGACTGCCTGAAGAGAACATGTAAATTTCCACAGTCATTGATGATATGGGGCTGCATGTCAGGTAAAGGTACTGGGGAGATGGCTGTCATTACATCATCAATAAATACACAAGTTTACGTTGATATTTTGGACACTTTTCTTATTCCATCAATTGAAAGGACGTTTGGGGATGATGAAATCATTTTTCAAGATGATATTGCATCTTGCCATAGAGCAAAAACTGTGAAAACATTCCTTGCAAAAAGACACATAGGGTCAATGTCATGGCCTGCAAATAGTCCGGATCTTAATCCAATTGAAAATCTTTGGTCCAAGTTGAAGAAAACGGTCCATGACAAGGCTCCAACCTGCAAAGCTGACCTGGCAACAGCAATCAGAGAAAGTTGGAGCCAGATTGATGAAGAGTACTGTTTGTCACTCATTAAGTCCATGCCTCAGAGACTGCAAGCTGTTATAAAAGCCAGAGGTGGTGCAACAAAATACTAGTGATGTGTTGGAGCGTTCTTTTGTTTTTCATGATTCCATAATTTTTTCCTCAGAATTGAGTGATTCTTTATTTTTTCCCTCTGCTTGGTCTAAAAAAAGTAACCGTTACTGACTGCCACAATTTTTTTTCCTGATTTCTTATAGTGTTTCTTAAAGCCAGAAAGTTGCCATTTGAAATGACTTTAGTTTTGTGTCATGCCTGTGATCTGCTTTTTTTCTACAAAATTAAACAACTGAATGAACATCCTCCGAGGCCGGTATGTATGTATGCATTGGTACCCTATCATGAACAAAAGTGTATGGATATAAAAGTCATGATGGATAATACAGAAATAGTGGATTTTTTTTTTTAAATAGTTGCACTAAAACAATAAAACACCATTTAACTAGCTACAGGAGAGTTAGTTTTCCCTGCAATGACAAGATTTATTACACACAGCTCTATGAACTTCCGCCTATTCTAAGTAATAAAGCTCGTAGCAACACCTAAAGCTCCAAAACTATGCACAAGTAGACCTAATAATTGTCTTAAAATAGTTTGTCCAACACAAAACTCAACATGTGGCTACACATGTTGAGTTAATAAGCCACTTATTATTATTATCTTTGTGGAATATGCTGGAATAAGGGAGAAAACTCTTCAAATTATTGTTCCTTACTTCCCATTTCAGTCATACTCACGGGTGAAATGTTTGTTTACAGCCTTTGAAGTGGCCATTTGTGCAGGTTATAGCTGCACATTAAGGTATTTTTTTTAAACAAAATTACAAAGAATAAAGTTGTGTGCTCCTCATTAAAGATCAATAGAAAAGGGTGTTCAGGAGCGGAACATCAGAGTGGTAATATGGTGGCCAATTTGCTTCAAAAATATTGGCTAATGAGCTATCCGGTGTTATATAGCGATCAGTGTTGCAGGCCTTCAGCATAGGAAATAACAATTAGAAATGTTGATCACAGAAAACATTAAATATTTTTGATTCATACTAAACAGAAATAGAACCCAAAGTAGATGTAAGAATCACAACTTTTTCTGTACCAAAAAAAAAGTTCTGCCTGATCTTGATTCGCTCCCATTACATTTTAATATGGATATTCTGAAAGCCAAAATTCTTTTTTTTTTTTTTTAAATATTCTCTTTATTTTAAACATTTGCAAGATGGAAGGACAATACATAATAATGATTATTTCTACACTGTCAATTTTTATAAACACCAAAACAGATCGAGCTCATCAAATTTGAAGGAGAGATGCTTACGGATGATGGTGGCATTACAAGGAGAACCAAGGTCAAAGGGGACGGTTACACTAATCCCAATGATGGTGCAACTGTTGATGGTACACCCCTTCTTTACTTCATATTGACTTTGATAAGATAAACTTTATTGGTCTCTTGGGGGTAAAGTTAGTATAGTGTAATAAAAGAAATGCAGTAACCTTTACAAATAGATCAAAATGATAATGAACATTATGAAAAAAGTTTTCATTTCTATATTGTGCTAATGGAACTTGTCACATTTCTCATAGTGCACCTGGAAGGGAGTTGTGATGGTCGACTGTTTGACTGCAGGGACGTCCGTTTTATCGTCGGCGAGGCTGAGGATAAAGGAGTTCCTCTAGGAGTAGACCGAGCCATGGATAAGATGCAGAAAGGAGAGTGCTGTGTACTTTATCTAAAACCAAAGTAAGTGAGGCAAATGCTCATTGTCTTCACATTGCCCCCTTACTTCTAATGTTACATGTTTTTTACTTGGCAGGGGGTTGGGGGGCTGTCTCTGGATACTTTTCATGCTATATTCTGTGGTCCCTGCCATTCCAAAGTCATGATATTACTAAACTAGTTGTACAGTAATTCACATTCGGTGGTGGGCACAGCTAAAAGTTAGCTTCCATAATCACTAATCGGCCAACCGAAAAGTTAATTGTGATAACGCTAAACTAATAAAGCATTAAAAATTTCGCTGAAGCTACCTCTATAACCCTGAAAACACAACTAAATACCTGATATTTTAATATGTTGAACTGTAAAGATGGAGGTTCCCAAATTGTTTTTGCCTGCCCAGAGCTGATGACAAATCAAGATGTACAGAAATCATTAAATGAACAACTTAAATTAAACAGTAGTTTCCATTCAGCATACAGTTTGTTTGCAACGCATTAAGCATTAAAGAAATAAATATTAAGAAATGAAAATACAGATGGAAAATAATTTTAATAGATTAATTAATACATTTACTCTGGTATGAGCTCCTGCTCCTCCGTCTCCTTGAGGTGATGCATGTTGGCTTTGCACGATGTGTCAGTTTCACGTATTGGATTACTATAAAACCTCCAACAGGAACAAATCTGTTGACAGACGTTTATGTCCATTTAACTTTATTCCAAAAAAAAAAAAAGTGAGCTGACTTAATGTTAGCAGAGCAAAATTTATTGGAAACTAATTGGTCTGCTAATGGTTTTCAGAGTTAGCTGAAAAGCTAAACGTGAGCACCACATTAATTACAAACAACACTTGCTGACATTTGAAAATTCCCTGATTTGACCAAGAAGTAGGTCAAGGTCAGCACGCTCGGAACTCATGCAAGGCCTTAAATGACCATAGTTCCCAAATACCTTGAGTCAACGTTCACTTGGTGTTGAGCAGTTGTGCAGTGAAGGCAATGGATTAGAGCCCTGCACAAGACTAATTTCTTCGTCCCACTCCCGCCTGCTCCTGCTGAAATTTGGACCATTACCGCTCGCACCCGCAATGTGTGTACCACACTACCGCCCGTTCCCGCAATGCGTATTTTCAGTACCCCCCGTACCCGTGAAACGCTGAGAATTTATGCCCGTACAGCAATAGACATGCATTGATTTTCTGTCTCCTCCTGTCCTGTGGGAGAAAATACGTCATTTAGGCTATTAATAAAGAGATTCAAGGGATTGTTTGTTTTGTTTCTTAAAGCTGGTTTCATATATGTGTGCCATATATGGGCATGCAGTGTTGCTATGGTAACTCTCGCTGCATCTGTGGCTGTGTACCTGCTCTGGTGCTCTTCCTGTCTGCTGCTCCTGTTAAATTAAAGACGTTCTATTTAAGCTGAAAGTAGCGTGTGGACACCACATACTTTTACACGATTCTCCTTTGTTGACTGAGTCATCCTGTCACTTCCAAACGTGCAGTGTATTTCTTTTAGCTGCCCAAAAATTGAACAGTCAACCTAAAAATTGAACAGTCTTTAATTATTTTCTTTTAAATTGATCTGTTAAGCCTCATGTCCAGCAGTTTTAATTAATTTGTTTCTAACAGGTATGGCTTTGGAAGAGAAGGCAAACCAGAATACAATATTGGACCAGACAAAGACATTGCATATGAAGTTACTCTCAAAGACTTCCAAAGGGTGAGAAATCTTTACAAATGCACTACACGGTTCTATAATAAACCCTTCTACTAAAGATTGACATATAGTAGTGTTCAGAATAATAGTAGTGCTATGTGACTAAAAAGATTAATCCAGGTTTTGAGTATATTTCTTATTGTTACATGGGAAACAAGGTACCAGTAGATTCAGTAGATTCTCACAAATCCAGCAAGACCAAGCATTCATGATATGCACACTCTTAAGGCTATGAAACTGGGCTATTAGTAAAAAAAAAAGTAGAAAAGGGGGTGTTCACAATAATAGTAGCATCTGCTGTTGACGCTACAAACTCAAAACTATTATGTTCAAACTGCTTTTTTAGCAATCTTGTGAGTCACTAAACTAGTATTTAGTTGTATAACCACAGTTTTTCATGATTTCTTCACATCTGCGAGTCATTAATTTTGTTGGTTTGCAACCAAGATTTTGCTGGTTTACTAGTGTGCTTGGGGTCATTGTCTTGTTGACCATACCTGGTATGCAGTGATGCCGGTAATGCGTTACTTAGTAACGCGTTACTCTAATCTGACCACTTTTTTTAGTAACGAGTAATCTAACGCATTAATCTTTCCAAATCAGTAATCAGATTAAAGTTACTTCTCCATGTCACTGTGCGTTACTATTATTTTTCATTGTGGGTCGATAGCAGCATTAAACTTGGTCCGTGGGCAGGAGGTCGGGGTTCGACTGAACTGCTCACTTTAAGCGAGCTGTGAGCTTTTCATCCACGGTTTTTTGCAGCTGCTCGACTCGTCCTCACCTCTTAAAGCGCGGTGATCAGCACACCTGCACTGAGCTTTACAAAGACATTTTCATACTTTTTTATACTTATTTAGAATTCTGAGCTGAGCCGCTCTGTATCTGGTCGTTAAAAACAGCTGATCCTCCGCGACGCGTCAACAACTGACACTATTTTCCACTCAAATGCACCTAAACTCTCTTTCTGAGGACCACATGATGTGAAAACGCAATAAAACTTTCTTACCTGTAAATCTGGTCATGTTTTCTGCATAAATAAATGTTATCCATTCTTTGTGCTCAAACACCAAAGCAGGGGCAAATCCAGATGGAATGGGGGCGTGGGGGAGGTATGTGCCCCCCTCCCCCACAACACCCCTGGATTAAAGGTCCAGTTTTGAAGCCTTTTTTTACTACAACTACTAATACTACTTAAAATAATATTAATTTTGACAAGTAAAATATTTAGAGAGAATTTAAATGTTAGAAAAATGCTAGAATGAATTTAATAGTTACATTTATAAACAATGTAGGTTCGAAATTGCAAGTTTTACTGTTACAGTGCTGTCAACAGTTAAATATGAGGTCAAGAAAGAGGTCTTTATTTTACTTTTCATAAAACAAGTATTTATTTTCATTGAAGTCAAGAAAGGGTAACTATAAAGTAAGTTTTGGCAAAACAGGTATCATTGTCATGTTGAGGTGGGTTGTTGTCGGCAGCTGGGGAAAGTAACTAAAAAAGTAACTAGTAATCTAACTTAGTTACTTTTCCAATTGAGTAATCAGTAAAGTAACTAAGTTACTTTTTCAAGGAGTAATCAGTAATCAGTAATTGGATTACTTTTTCAAATAACTGTGGCAACACTGCTGGTATGTGATATATAGGCGCAACACCATAGTAGGAGAAACATGCCCATATCATGATGCTTGCACCACCATGCTTCACTGTCTTCACTGTGAACTGTGGCTTGAATTCAGAGTTTGGGGGTCATCTCACAAACTGTCTGCGGCCCTTGGACCCAAAAAGAACAATTTTACTTTCATCAGTCCACAAAATATTCCCCCATTTCTCTTTAGGCCAGTTGATGTGTTCTTTGGCAAATTGTAACCTCTTCTGCACGTCTTTTATTTAACAGAGGGACGTTGCAGGGGATTCTTGCAAATAAATTAGCTTCACACAGAGGTCTTCTAACTGTCACAGCACTTACGGGTAAATCCAAACTGTCTTTGATCATCCTGGAGCTGATCAATGGGTGAGCCTTTGCCATTCTGGTTATTCTTCTGTCCATTTTGATGGTTGTTTTCCATTTTCTTCCACGCGTCTCTTTTTTTTGTCCATTTTAAAGTATTGGAGATCATTGTAGATGTACAGCCTATGATTCACACCTGTTTGTTCCACAAAATTGACGAACTCACTGACTGAATGCCACGCTACTATTATTGTGAACACCCCCTTTTCTACTTTTTTTTTTACTAATAGCCCAATTTCATAGCCTTAAGAGTGTGCATATCATGAATGCTTGGTCTTGTTGGATTTGTGAGAATCTTCTGAATCTACTGGTACCTTGTTTCCCATGTAACAATTTGAATTCAATTTTTCAATTTATTTTCATTTATATAGCGCCAAATCACAACAGAGTTGCCTCAAAGCGCTTCACACAGGTAGAAACAATAAGAAACAATAGAAACAATAAGAAATGTACTCAAAACCTGGATTAATCTTTTTAGTCACATAGCACTACTATTGTTCTGAACACTATTGTAACTTTCAGAGCATGTGACTTTCTTATTGAAAACAAACACCTTTGTGATCAGCCATTTGTCATCACGGTCTCTCATTTTGTTTCCACAAGCATAAAGAATTCTGGGAAATGGACTTAAAAGAGAAACTAGAGATGGCCGTTGGAATTAAGCATAAAGGGAATCAGTATTTTAAGGTACAGTCCCCATGCCTATGAGTTTGGCCGTCTTTTTGTCTTCATTTTTATTTTTTAATTTTGTAGTATTTATCTCATTTATAAATAGTTGCTATGCTGCTCTTTCAGGCCGGCCGTTACTACCAGGCAGTTATTCAGTACCAGCGCATCATCTCCTGGCTTGAGATGGAATGTGGTTCCGGGATGGAGCAGATGAATAAGATACAAGAGTTTGTTTCCACAGCACACCTCAACTTAGCTTTGTGTTTTCTACGGGTACAGAAGTTCTCACAAGTAGTGGAGCACTGTAATAAAGTGAGTGTGATCAGTACACTGTATGAGATCACAGGGCACTTAGTCTATATTTAAAACGGGGTCGTGGCAGCCCTCCACACAAAATGTGCACACTTGCCATCTCGCATTTCCTGTCTAGTCAGTGCAAGACCTCAAGAGACTCTTCAGAGTCTTTTTGTGCATTTAAAGGTATAGTAGGAGATCCTGGAAAAACCAGTAAGATTTTCAAAATACTTCCTTCAGACTTCCCTCTAAAGCCACACCCCCAAAGCACAATCATATACAAATAATGTATGTTTATGAGTTCATTGGTATGAATATTTCATGAGGTGAAAGATGGAATGTTCCATCTTTCACAGAATTAAATATTCGGTGTCCAACACAAACTTTAAATAGGAGTTGTTCTCAGTCAGTTAGGAAAAACAGACAGTTCAAAAATAATTCTGATGATGTAGTCTGTAGTACTTCCAAAAAAAACCCCAACAACCTTGTGTACTTCATCAGTCCAGTGAAAAATGGCGTCAGAAATTTGCCCAGGTTTTCATCCAGCTGTTCATGTCTCCAGACGGCTTGTGCCGTAGTGGATTTGCTTTTTTTTGTGTGTTAGAAGAATTAGCACTGTCAATTAGCTCATTCAAATCGTCCTCAGTCACCAAAACAAACTCCACCATGTTTAGCTAAACACTGCCCCCACTAGTGTGTGCGTGGGTGGGGTTCACAGCGTGCAATTTTACAAAACCTATGGAACCAGCTTTGCACGGCAAATGGAACCATATTTGCACGCTAAATGCAACGCAACACAAATGGGACGAATAATCCATGTCACGTGCAATACAAAGCACCAATCAGATGACAAGGATCCACTCAGAACTAAAATATAATGCACATTGTCTGCTCACAGATACAGAGAACTGGATACAAGCAGCTGAAAAGTCAAACTGAGGATGTACACTGCATCTGGAAAGTATTCACAGCGCTTCACTTTTTCCACATATGGTTATGTTACAACCTTATTCCAAAATGGACTAATTATATATATATATATATATATATATATATATATATATATAAAACAAAACTAAGAAATCACATGTACAACCCCAATTCCAATGAAGTTGGGACGTTGTGTAAAATGTAAATAAAAACAGAATACAATGATTTGCAAATCCTCTTCAACCTATATTGAATTGACTACATCACAAAGACAAGATATTTAATGTTCAAACTGATAAACTTTATTGTTTTTGTGCAAATACGAGGGCTGTCAATAAAGTATAGGTCGGTTTCAGCATTTTATCCGGATATTCCACTGTTAAAGGAGATTTTTTTTAATGAAAGACGTGTGGATAGGTCCGCGCGTCAGGACACAGCCGGCGCAGTGCGGCGGCACAGGAAAAACACCTCTGTGTTGATAACCATTTGTAAAATCCAGGCGGCCTTTGGGGGCTTTCAGTGGAGTGAGTATATGAGAAATTGTTTAACAGCTGGACATGTTCCAACTTGTCCTTAAGGCTTCCAACGGAGGTGTTTTTCCTGTGGCGGAGTGCCGCGGCGGCTGCGAGCCGACGCTACAATCCGTCCACACGTCTTTCATTAAAAAAATCTCCTTTAACAGTGGAATAGCCGGATAAAATGCTGAAACCGACTTCTTCTGAAACTTCTCTGTTCTCTCACGACGTCCTGGATCAATAGAGCCTGAAATGTGGAGGTTTTCAGCTTGAAACAGGCTGACGATGGCGCCTGGGACCGCTGCGCGACGTCCCGCTCCGTGGGAAGTCCTTAAAGCGACAGTATCACCTCAAAATCTCTCATCAGCCGTTAAAATTTTCACCGAAAACCAGCTTAATTTTTCGAACCGTGTCCACTTCGATGTGTCTCATAGGTTTAGAAAAAAATTTGATCAAACAAAGCGCCAGTCTCTCAGCAACTTCTCAGACAAAGAAATTCCGACGAGGGGGCTGGACCACACCTCCCACAAGGAGTGCTCATAGGCGAATGACGTTACCGACAGGCGTGGAAAAACTCACGCATGCGCACGAGGGTTCAAGCATGTCTGATGTAAAAACATATGAATGAAATCCATATAGTTTTTGAAAAAATAAAAAGGACCTATACTTTATTGACAGACCTCGTATTTGCTCATTTTGAAATGGATGCCTGCAACACGTTTAAAAAAAGCTGGGACAGTGGTATGTTTACTACTGTGTTACATCACCTTTCCTTCTAACAACACTCAATACGCGTTTGAGAACTGAGGACACTCATGATTGGGTATAAAAGGAGTATCCCCAAAAGTCTCAGCTGTTCACAAGCAAAGATGGGGCTAGGATCACCACTTTGTGAACAACTGCATGAAAAAATAGTCCAACAGTTTAACAATGTTTCTCAATGTTCAGTTGCAAGGAATTTAGGGATTCCATTATCTAGAGTCCATAATATAATCAGAAAAGTCAGAGAATCTGGAGAACTTTCTACACGTAAGCGACAAGGCCGAAAACCAACATTACATTCCTGTGACCTTCGATCCCTCTGGTGGCACTGCATTAAAAACCGACATCATTGTGTAAAGGATCTTACCGGATGGGCTCAGGAACACTTCAGAAAACCATTGTCAGTTAACACAGTTCGTCGGTACATCTACAAGTGCAAGTTAAAACTCTACCATGCAAACTGAAAGCCATATATCGACAACATCCAGAAACACCGCCGTCGTCTCTGGGCCCGAGCTCATTTGAAATGGACAGATGCAAAGTAGAAAAGTGTGGTGTGGTCTGCTGAGTCCACATTTCAAATTGTTTTTGGGAATCATGGACGTTGTGTCCTCTGGACAAAAGAGGAAAAAGACCATCCAGATTGTTACCAGCGCTAAGTTCAAAAGCCAGCATCTGTGATGGTATGGGGGTGTGTTAATACCCATGTCATGGGCATCTTACACATCTGTGATGGCACTATCAATCAGCTATCACTATCAGCTTTGTAGTAAAAGAGTGCAGGTACTAGACTGGCCTGCCTTCAGTCCAGACCTGTTGCCCATTGAAAATTATGAAGCGCAAAATACAACAGAGACTGTTGAACAACTGAAGTCGCACATCAAGCAAGAATGGGAAAGAATTCCACCTACAAAGCTTCAACAGTTAAGCCCCTATCACAGTGGTGTATTCGTAGAGCTGCTCATTGCGGCATTGTGTTTCATTTAAATACGCCCGAAATACACGCGTACTCAGCCTTTAACAGTGTTCGTTCATACTTGCAGCTGCGTGTGTTCGCGTTTTAATGTGTGCACACAGTCGCGTGTGCCATGCCGCACCAGTTTCAGTGCTATTTTCTGCCTCTGTGGAAGTGCGCTCTGTTCTCTACTGCATGGTGTGGTGAGGCTCAAAAACAGTCATTTAACATTATTTATTTATTTATTTATTTTTTGTCTTGGTGGATCACTTTCATTGTGTCCAGATGCTGCTGAGTCTGGCTGTGGTAAAGGCTGCCCTGAATGAAATGCTGTGACTCGTTAAACAGAGAGAGCGCGTTTATTGATAGCTGATGAGCATGTGTTATGTCTTCTCCAGACTATCAGCTATTTGATAACATGACTCATGCGTCACATGCACCCGGGGCACAGTGAATCAGTCTAGAAAGTGATTTACTAAGCCCCGGTATCAAGTGGATGACAAATATTACTTGTTTGAAGCTTATACATTTATTTTTACATCGGTTATTTCTATAATTTGTGTATATAAACAACTGTTTTCACATTTGAACAGAAATTATGACAGTTGTATTTATAATAGTTTCTAAAGGACTTATATATCACTGTATAAGACACTCACACATTACATAGCTGGTTTGCTGGATTATAGTTTATATATGTATCAGCATATATTTAATAATTTTGAAGAAATCTTTATAATCATGTGTTTTTTCATTATATTCTAAATTGATTCACTGTGCCCTGTGAATTAGTGTCCGGGGCACAATGAATCAAAATTTTAAAATCAATTTTAAACACCTGTAAATTACACTTGGGGAGAAATAAATAACACAGCCTTATAAACAATGACTTGCTGTATTAAAACCACAATCGAATGACCTAAACACCTATGCATAATGGGTTTATGCTGCCACAAAACAACATTTATGATCTGTTGTGCCCCAGTTTCCCCTACACCTGAGCTCAATTTTGAGTTTTATGGCAAAGGCTGTGAACACTTATGTACATACTGTATTATTTCTGACGTGTGACAGTGTGTGCCAGTGTGTTTAATATGGTTAGCATACGCAGGCTAAATTGTCAAGGTGTGACAGGGCCTTTAGGGTTTTTTTGTAATATTTTTAATAAATTTGCAAAATTAAAAAAAACTTCATGTTGTCATTATGGGGTGTTGTGAGTAGAATTTTGAGCGGGAAAAATTATTTATTCCATTTTGGAATAGGACTGTAACATAACACTGTGGAAAAAGTGAAGCGCTTTGTGAATACTTTATGGATACACAGTAATATATGTAATGTAAAATGGATAAATGGGCACAGATGCAAGAATCACCAATGGCAGAGTAGCTGTACATACCAACTGGTACAAATGGATCTGATCAGGAAAACAGTGAGCAGGTGTGTGACATGTACGTGTAGGAAATATAGACATGGAATGAAAGGAAAACTGAATACCAAAATAAAACAGGAAATGCAGCAACTAAACACATAAAATCCATATTTTGTAGCAATATTTAACTTTCTGACATTTTTAAAGATGTTCTGAGATTTTCAGAATTCAGAATTTGATCTTTTGGATCTCTAACAACTCTCTCTCTTTCTCTCTTTCTTTCTTTCTTTCTTTCTTTCTTTCTTTGTTTCTTTCTCTTTCTCTCTCTGGGTGTGTCAGGTTCTTGAGCTTGATGAGAGCAATGAGAAGGCTTTGTACCGCCGTGGGGAAGCCTGTCTGTCTCTTAACGAGTTTAGCCAGGCCTTAGCCAACTTTGAGAAAGTGCTGAACGTCAACTCCTCCAATCGAGCAGCGCGTGCTCAGATTTCTGTCTGCAGAAGCAAGATTAGAGAACATAATGAGCAAGACAAGAAGATTTACGCCAACATGTTCCAGAAATTTGCAGAGCATGACACCAAGGTCAGTAAATCCCTTCTTTGTGGCTAAATATAGAAGAAAAATAAAATGAATTATCAGTGTACTGTTATCAGTCAAAAACAAGAAGGGCAATCAGTAGAGTGCCTATCTCTGCAAAGGCAAAATAGTGCCGTTCATCTGTCCTGAACTCTGCTGAATTGCAGGTGGATGGTGCTGTTTTGCCCACGTATAAATAAGATGGAAATCAATGGAAGAAAAAGTATGTCCAATATATATGTGGACCATTGGTGTCATTGCTTACTCTCAGATTCTGTAACATGGAGCAGATGAGAGTCAATGGCACCCCCTGGATGGCTACACCAGTCCAGATATCATAAAAAAAAAATTACAATTTAGCCAGCATTTGGCTGAAAATCTAACAAACTCTACCCTCACAAGCCCTGCCTTTTCTCTAAACTGAACTGAATGGTAAATGGACTGCATTTTTATAAAGTGTTTTTCCATCTGCATCAAACGCTCAAAGCACTTTAGACATCAATGCCTCACATTCACCCCAATGTCAGGCTGCTGCCATACAAGGCGCCCACTTACTCTCCCTTAATATTTGTCCTATCAAGCTAATTTAAGGAATAAATAGTTCCAAAATGTCATTTTACTGTTTCATCCATATTTCCTGTAATATTTGTCCTGTTGTGCTAATTTTTTAAATGTGTTCCTTACGTAATTCTCCTAAGGAATCATATATTGAATTTTACCAGCAGCACACGAAAAAGGGGCAAATAGTGCCGAAATGTTTTTTTTTTTAAATTGTCTTAAAAAGTTTGTCTAAAATAAAAATACTTAAGATAATCTAGATAACGTACCATATACAACTGTCACAGCAGAAAATAGATCAAGGAAAAAAATGGGCATTTTCATTTTATAAATTAATTTCTTATATAGATGTCTGCATGTGGTCCACTCATGGAGGATCATCTAAAAATTAAGGAATACACCATGTCGAGGAAAGGGATCCTAAAAATAAACACTCAATTAACGTCAGTGTCGTGGCTCTACGTGGCACAGTCAACGTTGGTACAGAGTTAGCACCACAAAACGGACCAAAACGCATATGAAATTATTTAATGTGGTACCAAGATCGTAGTGAATTAATACATGTGGTACCAAGCTTGTGTGGTTCCGAGGTCTCCAGTTACCTACAGATGCTTACATCTGGGGTTCTCCAGGTTTGGCGCCCTGGGGTTCCTGAGCAGTACCTCATGGCGTTTTATTCTGGTATACTTACTGAATGTTGTGGAGTTATGGGGTTGTTGTTGTTCATTCGGCTGCTCCCGGTTTTTTTGTTCGGGGTTGCCACCGCGGATACAGCCAGATCCGCACTGGTAATTGGCACGTTTTACGCCGGATGCCATTCCTGACGCAACTCCAGTTTTACCTGGAGAAACACACACAGCTGCTGGTGTTCCAAAGAGGTCTCCCATCCAAGTTCTAACCAGATCCTGCTCTGCTTAGCATCTGAGATCTGACGGGATCAGGCTGACACAGAGCAGACCGGCTGCTGTGGAGTTATGGGGTAAAAACCACAAAAATGGAAACTGAAGATCATTGTTCTCATTTTGAGAGCTGTCACTAACAGAGATCCTCCATAGATGTAAAACTAAAATCAGTGGTGGGCACAGTTCTGCTAGTCCACTAACCACTAATTATTGAAGCTAACGTTTTCGTTAGCGTATTAGCTTTTTAGATCACTTTGAAAACCATCAGCGGACCAATTAGCTTCCCATAAATTTAGTTTCTATAACTTTTAGAATGCTATTTTAACGGGCATAGTGAATAAAGCTTAACAGTTAAAACTAGTTGTAAAGTCTGAAATCATAGATTTTAGTGCCTGCCTGTTATATGTTTTGTAGCAGGCAGGCAATTATGAGTGGTAGTGCTCAATCCTCTGCAGGCAGAGGAGAGCTGACTACCAGAGACAAAGGAAGAAGGAGAATTTTTTTTTTTTTTTTCACACCATACAGACCTCCAGGCCCATCACACAAGTCTTGCACAGGCACACAGTTTTGACTTATGGTTAAAATTTTAAACAAACTAATTCCGGACAAGTTATTGAAATTTAATGTCACCTCTATTGTTTTACAAAGTGAAAATAGGTATATGCTTTAGTTTTAAAATAATGCACTGACTAAAATACAGGGTGACCCCCCCACCTCCCAGAAAAAAAACAGAACCGATAAAAATTGTAATAAATCCTACAAACTTCAGTCTGTGTGCGATCATTCCCCAAAGTTTAAGTTTTACCAAGACATGTTGGGAAAGACAATTGTTTCAATCGTCTTGAATCGTTTTGGTCTACCAAGAAAAAGACATTTTACCTAGTTGGTTATTTTGCCAACAAATCATACATTTGGAGCATAATTTTGAAAGGACATGACTTTTATGCAAAGCGACCAAGATAACTGAAACTATGGGGAATGATCGCACACAGACTGACGTTTAAGTTTAACCTTTGTCGGATTTATTACAATTTTTATGGGTTCTGTTTTTTTGGGTGTCAGCCTGTAGTAACATGAATACACTGCAATGTTTTTTGCCTGATATAATAAACTATAAAAGTATATCATATAAGGATAATACAGTCTTTTAACCAAGTATTTTAAAAACTGTTGTTTTCCACAGTTCCTTCCACACCAAAATGTTTCAGTTCCTGTTTTATGTATTTTATCAGTAGACATGTAGAATTAATGCAAAAACTCATTCATACACTTAATTTAATGCAGATGTAAAATTGTGCAGGTATTTTATTGCAGTGCCAAAAAAAACAAAACAAAAAAAAACACAAAACAAACCAAACAAAAAACTTTATTATGAGTAGACTATTGTTTCTCCATTTAAACTGAGGAAAGTTATACTTCCTATGTTAGGTTTAAATAAAATTGCTTTGCAAGTGATTTATGCATGCCTCACCATTTGCAGTTAAATAATTTGTAAGGCTGTATTGTTGTTGTTTTAATGTTTATTTATTTTGTGGATTAAAACAATATACGAGTATGCTTCATATTTATCTCTTACTGCAACTCTCTGTGGAGCTGTTGGAACGTTAAAAAAATTTGAATGATGTTCACTGCTGAGATCCAAGAAGTGATGTTTTCTTTCAGGTGAAAGCACATCCTGAAGTGTCAGTCTGTGATATACTGCCATCTAGTGTTCACGTATGGCTTTACATGATTATTAGCTCTATTTGTAAGCACTATTACAGCAGCATAATATAAAATATTAATAAATAAATAACTTAAATATAAGTAATTTAAATTTCAAATATGTGTGATTTGTCTCACTTTTATTTAGGAAGCAGCTACAGGCAGGAAAGTTGTGTCCACAGAGGTTAATATGTGTGGTTGTGTCCCAAGTTGTAGTGGCTACAGGTACAAGGTGTTTCTCCGCAGTGGTGCGGTGACACTCTGAACAGATACGACAGAATCCAATAGCAGCATGTAGAGATTAGCGGCAGCATCACTACTTAATGAAAGGTTTCATTAAAACAAAACTCTAACAATGTAAAAGCTTGACTTTTTTGTGGAACTTGTGTTGCCATTTTATATTTTAATGGAAATTGCACATAGGATGGAATAAGTCCCACAAAATCTCATGTGTCACAGCCAGAGAACGTAGTACAAACCAAAGAAAAAACCACAGATTCAGTCATTTGCAAAACCTCCTATATTCAGACATCTTCAAAAATAATAAACAAATAGGAAGAACAAAAAGAAGAACAAGGCTACATATAAGTTATAATTAAGAGGGTTTTAGGTTCTAGCCCTCCACCCCCTCCAAAAAACAAACAAAAACAACAAAAAACAGGAGGCGCTTCATACGATAAGTTAATTGTCTTGTGCACTTTTTTTAAATGGCATCTTTTACTGTTTCTATTTATTAGATGCCTTTTTATTGAATTTGCATATGCACTTTTTTATGTATGTATGTATGTATGTATGTGTATGTATATATATATATATGTGTGTGTGTGTGTGTGTGTATGTATGTATGTATGTATGTATGTATGTATGTATGTATTGAGGATGCTAAGAAGAACAATGGGGATCTAGCAGTCCTGTGGCTTGATCTGACAAACGCCTATGGTACAGTGCCCCATAAGTTGGTCCATTATACACTCAAAGCCTACCATGTCCCTGATAAACTCCAGCTATTCCTCCAGGACTACTTTGGGAAATTTAAGATGCGCTTCTTTTCGGGTGACTTCACGACCAACTGGCAGAGGCTGGAGGTTGGAATTGCAACTGGGTGTACCGTCTCAGTGATACTTTTTGCTGCAGCAATGAACTTCCTGGTTAAGTCAGTGGAGAAGCCAAGGCGGGGAGCCGTACTGTCGAGTGGATCCAGCAGGTCCCAGTCAGGGCCTTTATGGACGACTTAACAATTACGGCCAGGTCGTTCCCGGAGGGCAGGTGGATCTTGGAGGACTTGGTCGAGCTTACAACTGCAGCAAGGATGGAAGTCAAGGAGTTTGGTCCTGATACATGGCCGCGTCCAAGATCGCTTCCAGTTTAAGATTGGCAATGACATCATCCCCTCGGTAACGGAGAAGCCAGTTACGAGCTTAGGAAGGTGGCACAGAGCTGACCTGAGTGACAAGGTGAGTGTAAAGGAGATGCTCAACCAAGCAGAAGAATGGCTGCAGGCCCTCGAGAGGAGTGGCCTACCGGGGAGGTACAAGGCATGGGGTTACCAACACGGTATCCTACCAAGGCTTCTGTGGCCGCTGCTGGTGTATGAGATTCCTTTGACAACAGTGGAGGCTCTGGAGCGGAAGATTAACAGCTTCCTCAGGAGATGGCTGTCAGTCCCCAAAAGCTTTTGCTCCTTAGGGCTTTACAGCTCAGGGAGTAAATTGCAACTACCAATTACATCTGTCGTGGAGGAATTCAAGACAGCCAAGGTTCGGTTGGCCATGATGTTACGGGACAGCGACGATAAGTCGGTGAGTCAGGCAAACATCACTGTGAAGACAGGCCGGAAATGGGATGCCAGCTGTGCGCTGAGGGAAGCAGAGGAGCGATTGCAACATGCGGATATCATGGGGACTGTGACCCAGGGGAGGTTGGGCCTGGGAGTCATCACCCGAGCTAGCTGGAAGGAGGCGAAGGCGAAAGACCGTCATGGAATGGTGCAGGAAGAGATCAGGGCTGCAGAGGAGGAGAAAAGGCAAGATAGGGCAGTGGCCATGAGACAGCAAGGCAGTTGGACTCGGTGGGACGGTGTCCGGGGGAGATCCCTCAGTTGGACATCTGGAGCATGGAGGGGCATCGGCTAAAGTTCCTGCTGAGTTCCGTGTATGATGTGCTGCCAACACCAACGAATCTGCAAAGGTGGAAGCTGACGGAGGACCCCTTCTGCGTGCAGTGCAGGAGACCAGCAAGCCTGGAACACATTCTGTCATCTTGCCAAGCAAGTCTGAGCGAGGGGAGGTTCAGGTGGCGCCATGATAAAGTGCTGGCGCAATTGGCCGATGGTCTTGAGAAAGATAGGAAGCGGGAAAGAACTAAGGCCCAGACCAAAGGCCCTCGTTTCATTAGCTTTCTCAGGCCAGGGGAAAAAGCAGGCAAGGAGGACAGGTGTGAAGGCATCCTTGGCACAGCAGAGGACTGGGAGATGAGAGTTGACCTTGGTAGGCAACTTAAGTTTCCAGAAGAGATCGCAGTTACCAGCCTCCGACCGGACATCGTGCTCTGGTCTCGCACAACAAAGCAAGTGGCCTTGATCAAGCTAACGGTACCCTGGGAGGAGAGGATCGAGGAGGCGCATGAGCGCAAGCTGGGAAAGTACCAACCACTCCTTGCAGAGAGCCAGCAGAAGGGGTGGAGAGTCTGGAATTTACCAGTGGAGTTGGGTTGTAGGGGGTTCCCAGGGCAGTCACTTTGGAGAACTCTAGGGATGCTTGGAGTTAGAGGAACAACCCACAAGAACCTGGTTAATAGCATCTCCAAGCAGGCAGAGCAGTCATCCAGGTGGCTGTGGCTAAGGAGGAGCGACCGGTGGCTGGGCCAGGCTGGTAGGGAAGAGGGGGGGCAGGGTTGTGCGGCGGGTCCCTGAATGGCAGAGGGAGCAGTTCCAGGACGCTGGCTCTGCTGTCAAGCCCCACTGAGGTGTCGTGGGCTTGTTGACGAAACATCAGTGAGGTGGGGCGCCCACTTGAAAACCCGATGAAGTCTACGGGTTCTCGTCGTGCAGCTCTGCCCTCAGTTGAAGTCTGAGGGGAGCGACTTCGTTGCTAACCATCGTACAGAGGGAGCAGGTGGTAACTCCTGCCAGGTGCGGTGGCTGCGGTACACCCTACCGTGTAAAGACATATATATATATATATGTATATATGTATATGTATATATGTATATATATATATATGTATATGTATATGTATATATGTATATATGTATATGTATATATGTATATGTATATATGTATATATGTATATATGTATATGTATATATGTATATATATATATGTATGTGTATATATGTATATGTATATATGTATATATATATGTATATATGTATATGTATATATGTATATGTATATATGTATATGTATATGATGCTGTAGTTTGGCACTTTGGATCTCACCCCAGTTTGGATTGGGGTGAGATCGTCGTCTTCCTGTTCCGGAGCACAGCGGTGTTCTGCTGTATCTGTTAGCTGTTTGAACTGAGCTGTTTGAGTTCTTTGAATTAACAGTCTTTTTCAAGACTTTTTTACTTTTTTTTACTTTTTTTTTTTTACTTTTTCACCGTGCTCCAACGCCTAAAGAAGACCTCTAACGGTCGAAACATCGCGACGGAGCACTTTTATCAGCTAACTTTCATCAGCGTTGGCAAGCTAACTAGCTTGCTAACGCTTTCGTTTTTATTTTTATTTTATTTTTTAGCACTGTTGTGCTGCTCCACAGCCTGCCTAGTGGATTTTTATTTTATTTTAGCACTGTTGTCGTGTGTTACCTGTGCTGCTCCACAGCCTGCCCAGTGGATTTTTATTTTATTTTTTTGCACTGTTGTCGTGTGTTACCTGTGCTGGTACACAGCCTGCCCAGTGGATTTTTATTTTATTTTTTAGCACTGTTGTCGTGTGTTACCTGTGCTGCTCCACAGCCTGTTCAGTGGATTTTATTTTATTTTTTAGCACTGTTGTCGTGTGTTACCTGTGCTGCTCCACACCATGCCCAGTGGATTTTTATTTTATTTTTTAGCACTGTTGTCGTGTGTTACCTGTGCTGGTACACAGCCTGCCCAGTGGATTTTTATTTTATTTTTTAGCACTGTTGTCGTGCGTTACCTGTGCTGCTCCGCAGCCTGTCTAGTGGATTTTTATTTTATTTTTTGCCGCCGTTGTCGTGCGTTACCTGTGCTGCTCCACAGCCTGTCTAGTGGATTTTTATTTTATTTTTAGCACTGTTGTCGTGTGTTACCTGTGCTGCTCCACAGCCTGTTCAGTGGATTTTTATTTTATTTTTTAGCACTGTTGTCGTGTGTTACCTGTGCTGCTCCACAGCCTGTTCAGTGGATTTTTATTTTATTTAGCACTGTTGTCGTGTGTTACCTGTGCTGCTCCACAGCCTGTTCAGTGGATTTTTATTTTATTTTTTAGCACTGTTGTCGTGTGTTACCTGTGCTGCTCCACAGCCTGTTCAGTGGATTTTTATTTTATTTTTTAGCACTGTTGTCGTGTGTTACCTGTGCTGCTCCACAGCCTGTTCAGTGGATTTTTATTTTATTTTTTAGCACTGTTGTCGTGTGTTACCTGTGCTGCTCCACAGCCTGTTCAGTGGATTTTTATTTTATTTTTTAGCACTGTTGTCGTGTGTTACCTGTGCTGCTCCACAGCCTGTTCAGTGGATTTTTATTTTATTTTTTAGCACTGTTGTCGTGTGTTACCTGTGCTGCTCCACACCATGCCCAGTGGATTTTTATTTTATTTTTTAGCACTGTTGTCGTGTGTTACCTGTGCTGGTACACAGCCTGCCCAGTGGATTTTTATTTTATTTTTTAGCACTGTTGTCGTGTGTTACCTGTGCTGCTCCACAGCCTGTCTAGTGGATTTTTATTTTATTTTTATTTTTTTTTTACCACCGTTGTCGTGTGTTACCTGTGCTGCTCCGCAGCCTGTCTAGTGGATTTTTATTTTATTTTTTACCACAGTTGTCGTGCGTTACCTGTGCTGCTCCACAGCCTGTCTAGTGGATTTTTATTGTTTTTTGCCACCGTTGTCGTGCGTTGCCTGTGCTGCTCCGCAGCCTGTCTAGTGGATTTTTATTTTATTTTTTGCCGCCGTTGTCGTGCGTTACCTGTGCTGCTCCACAGCCTGTCTAGTGGATTTTTATTTTATTTTTTACCACCGTTGTTGTGCGTTACCTGTGCTGCTCCACAGCCTGTCTAGTGGATTTTTATTGTTTTTTGCCACCGTTGTCGTGCGTTGCCTGTGCTGCTCCGCAGCCTGTCTAGTGGATTTTTATTTTATTTTTTGCCGCCGTTGTCGTGCGTTACCTGTGCTGTTCCACGGCCTGTCTAGTGGATTTTTATTTTATTTTTATTTTTTTTTACCACCGTTGTCGTGCGTTACCTGTGCTGCTCCACAGCCTGTCTAGTGGATTTTTATTTTATTTTTTGCCGCCGTTGTCGTGCGTTACCTGTGCTGTTCCACGGCCTGTCTAGTGGATTTTTATTTTATTTTTATTTTTTTTTACCACCGTTGTCGTGCGTTACCTGTGCTGCTCCACAGCCTGTCTAGTGGATTTTTATTTTATTTTTTACCACCGTTGTCGTGCGTTACCTGTGCTGTTCCACGGCCTGTCTAGTGGATTTTTATTTTATTTTTATTTTTTTTTACCACCGTTGTCGTGCGTTACCTGTGCTGCTCCGCAGCCTGTCTAGTGGATTTTTATTTTATTTTTTGCCGCCGTTGTCGTGCGTTACCTGTGCTGCTCCACAGCCTGTCTAGTGGATTTTTATTTTATTTTTTACCACCGTTGTCGTGCGTTACCTGTGCTGTTCCACGGCCTGTCTAGTGGATTTTTATTTTATTTATTTTATTTTTTTACCACCGTTGTCGTGTGTTACCTGTGCTGCTCCGCAGCCTGTCTAGTGGATTTTTATTTTATTTTCTACCACTGTTGTCGTGTGTTACCTGTGCTGCTCCACAGCCTGTCTAGTGGATTTTTATTTTATTTTTGCACCGTTGTCGTGCGTTCGCTGTTGCCGTGCGTTACTTGTGCTGCTTCATGGCCTGTCTGGTGCCTTAACTAAAGCACTCCTTCTGCTGAATCACCTCTAAATTATTTACACATTATTCACTTTGCGTGTTTTTAGGAATCCACTAGGTTGCGTAGCTACTAGCTTTTAGCCGATTTAGCATGGCGGCTTCTCCTGTCTCTCCCGCACTTTTCTGCTCTGGTTGTGAAATGTTTAGCTGTTCCTCGGCCTCCTTTAGCAGTAACGGTACTTGTAATAAGTGCAGCTTATTCGTAGCTTTGGAGGCCAGGCTGGGCGAATTGGAGACTCGGCTCCGCACCGTGGAAAATTCTACAGCTAACCAGGCCCCTGTAGTCGGTGCGGACCAAGGTGGCTTAGCCACCGTTAGTTCCCCCCTGGCGGATCCCGGGCAGTCGGGAAAGCAGGCCGACTGGGTGACTGTGAGGAGGAAACGAGGCCCTAAACAGAAGCCCCGTGTACACCGTCAACCCGTGCACATCTCTAACCGTTTTTCCCCACTCGACGATACACTCGCCGAGGATCAAACTCTGGTTATTGGCGACTCTGTTTTGAGAAATGTGAAGTTAGCGACACCAGCAACCATTGTCAATTGTCTTCCGGGGGCCAGAGCAGGCGACATTGAAGGAAATTTGAAATTGCTGGCTAAGGCTAAGCGTAAATTTGGTAAGATTGTAATTCACGTCGGCAGTAATGACACTCGGTTACGCCAATCGGAGGTCACTAAAATTAACATTAAATCGGTGTGTAACTTTGCAAAAACAATGTCGGACTCTGTTGTTTTCTCTGGGCCCCTCCCCAATCAGACCGGGAGTGACATGTTTAGCCGCATGTTCTCCTTGAATTGCTGGCTGTCTGAGTGGTGTCCAAAAAATGAGGTGGGCTTCATTGATAATTGGCAAAGCTTCTGGGGAAAACCTGGTCTTGTTAGGAGAGACGGCATCCATCCCACTTTAGATGGAGCAGCTCTCATTTCTAGAAATCTGGCCAATTTTCTTGGATCCTCCAAACTGTGACTGTCTAGCGTTGGGACCAGGAGGCAGAGCTGTGGTCTTATACACCTCTCTGCAGCTTCTCTCCCCCTGCCATCCCCTCATTACCCCATCCCCGTAGAGACGGTGCCTGCTTCCAGACCACCAATAACCAGCAAAATCTATTTAAGCAAAAAAATTCAAAAAGAAAAAATAATATAGCACCTTCAACTGCACCACAGACTAAAACAGTTAAATGTGGTCTATTAAACATTAGGTCTCTCTCTTCTAAGTCCCTGTTGGTAAATGATATAATAATTGATCAACGTATTGATTTATTCTGCCTAACAGAAACCTGGTTACAGCAGGATGAATATGTTAGTTTAAATGAGTCAACACCCCCGAGTCACACTAACTGTCAGAATGCTCGTAGTACGGGCCGGGGCGGAGGATTAGCAGCAATCTTCCATTCCAGCTTATTAATTAATCAAAAACCTAGACAGAGCTTTAATTCATTTGAAAGCTTGTCTCTTAGTCTTTTCCATCCAAATTGGAAGTCCCAAAAACCAGTTTTATTTGTTATTATCTATCGTCCACCTGGTCGTTACTGTGAGTTTCTCTGTGAATTTTCAGACCTTCTGTCTGACTTAGTGCTTAGCTCAGATAAGATACTTATAGTGGGCGATTTTAACATCCACACAGATGCTGAGAATGACAGCCTCAACACTGCATTTAATCTATTATTAGACTCTATTGGCTTTGCTCAAAAAGTAAATGAGTCCACCCACCACTTTAATCATATCTTAGATCTTGTTTTGACTTATGGTATGGAAATAGAAGACTTAACAGTATTCCCTGAAAACTCCCTTCTGTCTGATCATTTTTAATAACATTTACATTTACCCTGATGGACTACCCTGCAGTGGGGAATAAGTTTCATTACACTAGAAGTCTTTCAGAAAGCGCTGTAACTAGGTTTAAGGATATGATTCCTTCTTTATGTTCTCTATTGTCATATACCAACACAGAGCAGAGTAGCTACCTAAACTCTGTAAGGGAGTTAGAGTATCTCGTCAATAGTTTTACATCCTCATTGAAGACAACTTTGGATGCTGTAGCTCCTCTGAAAAAGAGAGCTTTAAATCAGAAGTGTCTGACTCCGTGGTATAACTCACAAACTCGTAGCTTAAAGCAGATAACCCGTAAGTTGGAGAGGAAATGGCGTCTCACTAATTTAGAAGATCTTCACTTAGCCTGGAAAAAGAGTTTGTTGCTCTATAAAAAAGCCCTCCGTAAAGCTAGGACATCTTTCTACTCATCACTAATTGAAGAAAATAAGAACAACCCCAGGTTTCTTTTCAGCACTGTAGCCAGGCTGACAAAGAGTCAGAGCTCTATTGAGCTGAGTATTCCATTAACTTTAACTAGTAATGACTTCATGACTTTCTTTGCTAACAAATTTTGACTATTAGAGAAAAAATTACTCATAACCATCCCAAAGATGTATCGTTATCTTTGGCTGCTTTCAGTGATGCCGGTATTTGGTTAGACTCTTTCTCTCCGATTGTTCTGTCTGAGTTATTTTCATTAGTTACTTCATCCAAACCATCAACATGTTTATTAGACCCCATTCCTGCCAGGCTGCTCAAGGAAGTCCTACCATTATTTAATGCTTCAATCTTAAATATGATCAACTTATCTTTGTTAGTTGGCTATGTACCACAGGCTTTTAAGGTGGCAGTAATTAAACCATTACTTAAAAAGCCATCTCTTGACCCAGCTATTTTAGCTAATTATAGGCCAATCTCCAACCTTCCTTTTCTCTCAAAGATTCTTGAGAGGGTAGTTGTAAAACAGCTAACTGATCACCTGCAGAGGAATGGTCTATTTGAAGAGGTTCAGTCAGGTTTTAGAATTCATCATAGTACAGAAACAGCATTAGTGAAGGTTACAAATGATCTTCTTATGGCTTCGGACAGTGGACTTATCTCTGTGCTTGTTCTGTTGGACCTCAGTGCTGCTTTTGATACTGTTGACCATAAAATTTTATTACAGAGATTAGAGCATGTCATACACTCAACAAAAATATAAACGCAACACTTTTGGTTTTGCTCCCATTTTGTATGAGATGAACTCACAGATCTAAAACTTTTTCCACATACACAATATCACCATTTCCCTCAAATATTGTTCACAAATCAGTCGAAATCTGTGATAGTGAGCAGTTCTCCTTTGCTGAGATAATCCATCCCACCTCACAGGTGTGCCATACCAAGATGCTGATTAGACACCATGATTAGTGCACAGGTGTGCCTTAGACTGCCCACAATAAAAGGCCACTCTGAAAGGTGCAGTTTTATCACACAGCACAATGCCACAGATGTTGCAAGATTTGAGGGAGCGTGCAATTGGCATGCTGACAGCAGGAATGTCAACCAGAGCTGTTGCTCGTGTATTGAATGTTCATGTCTCTACCATAAGCCGTCTCCAAAGGCGTTTCAGAGAATTTGGCAGTACATCCAACCAGCCTCACAACCGCAGACCACGTGTAACCACACCAGCCCAGGACCTCCACATCCAGCATGTTCACCTCCAAGATCGTCTGAGACCAGCCACTCGGGACAGCTGCTGAAACAATCGGTTTGCATAACCAAAGAATTTCTGCACAAACTGTCAGAAACCGTCTCAGGGAAGCTCATCTGCATGCTCGTCGTCCTCATCGGGGTCTCGACCTGACTCCAGTTGTTCGTCGTAACCGACTTGAGTGGGCAAATGCTCACATTCGCTGGCGTTTGGCACGTTGGAGAGGTGTTCTCTTCACGGATGATGCGAAGGAGATGTGTTGCACTGCATGGGGCAAATGGTGGTCACACCAGATACTGACTGGTATCCCCCCCCAATAAAACAAAACTGCACCTTTCAGAGTGGCCTTTTATTGTGGGCAGTCTAAGGCACACCTGTGCACTAATCATGGTGTCTAATCAGCATCTTGGTATGGCACACCTGTGAGGTGGGATGGATTATCTCAGCAAAGGAGAAGTGCTCACTATC